>NC_063051.1:8383895-8683895 GCF_018812025.1 Megalobrama amblycephala
GACAGACGGATAGATAGATAGATAGATAGATAGATAGATAGATAGATAGATAGATAGATAGATAGATAGAAGACGGACAGACAGACGGATAGACAGACAGACAGACAGACAGATAGATAGATAGATAGATAGATAGATAGATAGATAGATAGATAGAAGATGGACGGACAGACGGATAGATAGATAGATAGATAGATAGACAGACAGACAGATAGAAGATGGACGGACAGACAGACAGACAGACAGACAGACAGATAGATAGATAGATAGATAGATAGATAGATAGATAGATAGATAGATAGATAGATAGATAGATAGATAGATAGATAGATAGATAGATAGATAGATAGATAGATAGATAGGATAGGATAGGATAGGATAGGATAGGATAGGATAAATCTGAACTGCAGCTGAACTAGAGCCACACAGCTGGAGCTTCTACCTGTGTGGGAATGTTGTTTTCAGTATCACAACACACTCCTGCTAACATTACAGGGGCCTCTAGTGGTTAAGTGGCACCATGACGACGCACGGCTATTATTTTACAGTACATTCACTGACTGCCAGCATCTATTAAAGGACCTTTATAATTCTGGCTCGATTGTGAAGATGTTGTTTGAAGTTTGAGAGGGAACATGTAACTCAATGAGCACAGAGAGGTGGTGAGGGCTCCTGGGGATCTGCCAAACTTTATTACCTCAGCATGACACACACACACACACAGTCCATGTGGCACTGACTAACTGCATCAGAGTGTGTGGCACTGTAATTGAACACACAGAACGACCTCCTCATTCACGTGGCACAGGCTCCGTTACCATGGTTACCAGGACACTAGATACAAGGCCAGCTGCGTTTTGGCGGGAAAATTCCCTCGGAAAAAAAAGCTTTTGTGTACTTTAATATTCTTTGTACTGAAAAGAGGCGAAGAGAAGATCTCATTTCATCTTTGAGAAGGGAGCAAACAAGACATATTCTTTACTCTTTATTATTGTTTGTAATATTCTCAATTTCACAAATTGTAAAGTTTTTTATAAAGTTCATCTTTACAAAAAAATACTGTGGTGATACCATGGTAAAGTGATGATATCATATGGTAATACCATGATGCTTTGATATATATACCATGCACTTACAAAATGTGGTACTCCATGGTACTTCCAAGAATATCATGGTACTATTTTGTAAGTGTGATAAGCTAAATATTTTATGATGTAATTTTGTAACTAAGAACAAAGACTATTTGTCAATCTGCTAAATTAATTAAACATAATTTATGGTCACATTGTGTCACACCGAGAAACACATGAAACGCGTCACTCTATCTGGCGTTATCGCAATTTGAGAAATTGTTCAAGCAATTTTAGGAAGGGTGTAATAAAACACACTCCACTGACAAACTGACAAACCGCCTTTTTCAAACTGGGATGAAGTCCAAGAGCTGTTAGTCATATGACACTGCTTACCCACAATATCTACAGCACATTTAACCGATTCATACTTCAAACAAAACTGTGGATACATATTAACTAATTTATTGCACAGTATGTGTAATAGCATTGTTGTCAGAGCATAGTTTGTGCTGAATAAGTTGGCAAACAAATTGTGTGCAAGGCTCAAAGAGTTAGTTAATCTAACGGTTAGGGTCGTAAAAACATTTCCTCCCTTTACGTGTCGATTGCAACAGATGCTTCGGGGGGGTAAACTCTCATTCATACCGACATCATTTTTCAGTTTATGACTAGGCGCTCATTACAAAGACTTAAAGAGATACTCAAAGAATGAAACTGCTGTCATCATTTACTCACCATCACATCGTTCCAAATCCATCGGACTTTCTTTCTTCTGTGGAAAACAAAAGGAGAAAATATGAAATTGAATTATAATTTCCATGCAATTATAACCAATGTGGGGCTTAAACTTTCAAGTTTTGAAAAACAATGAAAAAGTACCATAAAACATGAGAAACTTTTTTACCGAAAAACTGTAATACGAACAGACATCAGACATCGCTACTCTTATGAAGGGTGGATGTCAGATAAAAATGTATTAAATATAAAGGCATAGTTCACCCAAAAATTAAAATTATCCCATGATTTACAATCAGAATTATATAAAAAATATCCTGGCTCTTCATACCTTTATAATGGTAGTGAATAGGGTGTTGTATTTTGAAGCCCAAAAAAAGTGTATCCAGGGGGTTAATACAGGCCTTCTGAAGCGAAGCAATGGGTTTTTCTAAGAAAAATATCCATATTTAAAACTTTATAAACTATAATAACTAGCTCGGCTTACGCAAGTCGAGTTACGGCAAAAGAGTGAGCTCTAACCCGACGCATACAAAACACAGATCATGAATCAGAAGTCTAAAATGAGAATTTTTAAAGACAAATGTCAGAGGATTTCGATATAAGAGGAGCTTGAGTTTGTTGCCAGCCCTATTTGTTTGAACCATGACCATTTACGCTACTTCTACGTCCATGTTGCGTCATAGGTTACTCTTTCACCACAAATCGACTTGCGTACGACCATTTGCTGGAAGCTAGGTATTATAGTTTATAAATCTTTAAATATGGATATCGCTTTGCTTCAAAAGGGATTTATTAACCCCCTGGAGCCATGTGGATTAATTTTATGATGGATGGATGGATGGATGGATGCACTTTTTTGGGCTTCAACCATTATAAAACTAGGAAGAGCCAGGATATTTTTTAAAGGTGCCCTAGATTATGTTTTTAAAAGATGTAATATAAGTCTAAGGTGTCCCCTGAATGTGTCTGTGAAGTTTCAGCTCAAAATACCCCATAGATTTATTTTTATTAATTTTTTTAACTGCCTATTTTGGGGCATCATTATAAACGCGCCGATTTTATGCTGCGGCCCCTTTAAATCCCGTGCTCTCCGCCCACAGAGCTCGCGCTTGCCTTAAACAGTGCCGTAACAAAGTTTACACAGCTAATATAACCCTCAAAATGGATCTTTACAAAGTGTTCGTCATGCATGCGGCATGCATGCGTCGGATTATGTGAGTATTGTATACTGTTATATTGTTTACTTCTGATTTTGAATGAGTTTGATAGTGCTCCATGGCTAACGGGTAATGCTACACTGTTGGAGAGATTTATAAAGAATGGAGTTGTGTTTATGCATTATACAGACTGCAAGTGTTTAAAAATGAAAATAGCGACGGCTCTCTCGTCTCCGTGAATACAGTAATAACCGATGGTAACTTTAACCACATTTAACAGTACATTAGCAACATGCTAACGAAAAATTTAGAAAGACAGTTTACAAATATCACTAAAATATCATGTTATCATGGATCATGTCAGTTATTATTGCTCCATCTGCCATTTTTCGCTATTGTTCTTGCTTGCTTACCTAGTCTGATGATTTGGTTGTGCACATCCAGACGTTAATATTGGCTGCCCTTGTGTAATGCCTTTTATAATGTTGGAAACATGGGCTGGCATTTAACTATGCCAAGATAAATTCAATTTTTCATTCGAGGGCACCTTTAAATATATCTCTGATTGTGTTCATCTGAAAGAAGATAGTACACCTAGGATGGCTTGAGGGTGAGCAAATCACGAGATAATTTTTGGGTGAACTATCCCTTTAAGTCTGTTTCTCATACAAAGCTATCTCATGACTTTAGAAGATGCACAAGTTATATGGACCACTTTTATGGCACATTTGCAGCATTTCTGAAGCTTCAAAGGCTTTTAGAAAATACACAGACTAGCTTTATATAGTCCCTTTACTCTAAACAGAAGTTTCCTCATGTCATAACTGTGAGCCAGGAAATTTTCGAATCCTAAAGTGGCACCAAAACATACTCTGGAAAACCTGGTAACCTACAATTATAATTTCAAGAATCTATTTCTTCTTGATGTAAACCACAAAAATGACTTCTGTTGATGTAATTTGTCAGGTTGATGTAGTCAGATTAAATGAATTGTTTTACTTGTTTTAGATGTTCTTAATTTAGCGAGCGCTCTACTTCAGCTCTGGCACAATTAAAAGGGATAGTTAAGCCAAAATTGAAATTTCTGCCATCATTACTCAACCTCATGTCATTCCAAACCCGTATGAGTTGCATGGAACACAAAAGGAGATTTTAAAGGGATGTTCAAGCTTCTGTTTTACATATAAAGAAAGTAAAAGGCTATAAAGAAGCAGCACCATAAAAAGTTGATCTAAATCACAAAAATGACTTCTGTTAATGTCATTTCAGGTTGATATAGTTAGATTAAATTACATTTTTGACTTAATTTATATGTTCTAACATAAAGCACATTATTTATGCTATCTTAAAAACTTTTTTATAGCATTAACTGTAAAGAAATATTCAGTTTCCTGCGATTGTTATTTATACCACCTATATGCATTAAATGCTTTATGAGATGAAAAGCTAATATATTTTAATATTAAATTGTGATAATTAAGACAGTTTAGTTTGGGTGAAACCATTCAACACTTTGGGATAACCTGGGAGATTAAAGCTACAAAATTCATCTCTTTTAAGGGAAATGAAATGGTGAAATATGTTGCATATGCGCTTAATTGACAAGATAGGCTTGGTGGACGGGCTTGACCAACCACCCCCTTTGGAGGCGCCACTGATGATGTATTTCCCTAGCAACATAACCAAGTGTTAGAGAAGTCACCCACAAATTATATTCGGACGCCTCATGATGCCCTCACACTCACAAGTACAAACACACAAACATGGAAGTGTTCACAAAAACAAGTAGCACTACAGTGACTCAAGCGTCGTCAAACGCTCGACAGCTTTCTAAAATCAAGCGTGCATGGCATGCTTACATACAGTACCATTCAAACGTTTGGGAGCATTAGACTTCTTATGGAAAGAGATTAATACTTTTATTCAGAAGGAGCACATTAAATTGATCAAAAGTGACAGTAAAGGCATTAATAATGTTACAAAAGATTTCTATTTCAAATAAATGCTTTCAATTCATCAAAGTATCAGTTTCCACAGAAATATTAAGCAGCACAACTGTTTTCATCATTACTTTTGTAAAGGATTATTATTTGCTATATGCAGTTATCTGCTCATGTTATAAAAATGATCAGAATTGTACTTTCTAAAATTATTAACATTAATGCATAAATGAAGTGTGCTGTTATTTCTCTGACTAAGAACATACAGTAGTCGTTTTGTCTCATCAGTTATGAGAAAGTGTTTTGTACAGCAGCATCTTTAAAGCCAATAATGAGACAGACGCCGGCGTGATGCAGCGATCAGGAGGAGATGAGGGCAGCATCACGCGGTGCGTCAGAGATCCCGGCCGTGACCAATCACAGATGCTGGCACAACTACAGAAGACACGACCAGACACAAGTTTATTCAGACCGCATAATGAGAAGGAGGGAGGAGAAAGAGAGAAATAGTGGGAGAGAGAAAAAGAAAGCGCACATTGAGCACTCTACTTCAGCTCTGGCACAACTTAAAGGGAGAGTTAAGCCAAAATCGAAATTTCTGGCATCATTTACTTAACCTTGTGTCATTCCAAACCCATACGAGTTTCTATATCTTCCATGGAACACAAAAGGAGACGGTTTGAAGAATGTTCAAGCTGCTGTTTTACATATAATGAAAGTGAATGGCTACTAAAATAAGCAGCACCATAAAAAGTATCATAAGTGCAGTGTTATTTTAGTATTATTTACTGTATATGAACTACTATAGTATTTATTAATATTTTGAATTAGCTTTTATTTTTATATTTTGTTTTCATTTTTATTTCATTTATTTTATTATGTGCTTTTGTCACTTTTTTTTTTTTGTTTAAGCTGCAGTCCGTAACTGCTTTTGGTTAAAAATGATCCAAAATCAATTTTTGAGCAAGTACATAACCAGCCAGTGTTCAAAACTATCTCCTTACCTTAGCCTGATTCACAACGATAAGCTTGTAATAATGTGTTCCAGTGGTACGGGTGTTGGGTAATTCAAGCATGCCGCCGTTCATCTTTCCGTCATTACGTCACGTCTGTTTACATAAAGAAGGAGTCCCAGCTAGTAGGCTATATCACATGTGAGGATGCTGCAGGTGACGGATCATTTATAGCCTTTTCTCAGAGCAGCTGCAATAATTAAACATCATTTTGATGGCGGATTGTATGGTATGACAAATTAACTTTAGAGATTAGATTTTACAGAAATTGAAATCTACAGGTAATGCTAATACACACTAAACACACATAAACAATGCTGATGTTGTTAACATTAACAACATGAGAACAATGCATAACAATAATAATAATTTGCACGGTCTTTTGTGATATGAGCTATCATTAGATTTAATCCCCATTAGTAGTGCGATTTATTGTAATGCTTTTTTTTCTCAGTTGGTCAGAACAAAAGTGGCAGACATGTTACTTGTTCAGATGCCATTTTCCAGTGAAAATTCTTATTTTGGACATACTTCCAAGACTACAATCTGTGATTCCGAAGTACAGTATCCACCGGTGCGGTGACTGACAGCCACACATTCTCCTCAAAACATTAGATTCATCCACACCGAGGAGCCGTGCCGATGCACAACCCACGTAAAGATGATAATTACGCAAATAACTGCAATTGCAGGTTTCAAACAGAGATGGTGACAAAGAGGCAAAACTTACAGACTGCAGCTTTAAATATTTAGTTTTAATTTGTTTTTATTTCAGTTTTAGTAATTGGTAACACTTTATTTTATAGTGTCCTTGTTACACGTTACATACAGTAATAACTATAAATTATGCATGCAATTAACCCTAAACCAAACCCTAATCCTACCCTAACCCTATAGTAAGTATATGTAGTCCATTATTATTACTCAGTACTTAAAGGGTTAGTTCACCCAAAAATGAAAATTATATGATTAATGACTCACCCTCATGTCGTTCCAAACCGGTAAGACCTCCGTTCATCTTCGGAACACAGTTTAGGATATTTTAGATTTAGTCCGAGAGCTTTCTGTCCCTCCATTGAAAATGTATGTACGGCATACTGTCCATGTCCAGAAAGGTAATAAAAACATCATCAAAGTAGTCCATGTGACATCAGTGGGTCAGTTAGAGTTTGTTGAAGCATCGAAAATACATTTTGGTCCAAAAATAACAAAAACTACGACTTTATTCAGCATTGTATTCTCTTCCGGAATCCTTTCCATTGAACTGATTCCATTGAATCCTTTCATCTGTCGGCGTCGGTAATGCACTTTTACGTCGCCGTGGTTGTTTTTGGCGATTAAGACATTCGCGACATGCACACTTATGCATCATTTTAAAAAATATAGCAACACCAAAATACAAACAACGTAGAATAGCTTGAATACAGCGTGCGTCTCCCTCAGACTGTAAACGAAGCTCGGGCGCACCGGATAACACGTCAGCAGCGTCACTGCGGAGTCGTGAACCACACTCCGGAGCAGAAGGGGGCGGTAATGCACCAATACGCTGGATGCCAACCGCCGTAAAACAGGAAAGAAGAAGAAGAAGCGGAGTCGTGAACGCGAATTGACAACAGACCCGGAAGAGAATACAATGCTGAATAAAGTCGTAGTTTTTGTTATTTTTGGACCAAAATGTATTTTCGATGCTTCAAAATGTCGCAGATGTCCTAATCGCCAAAAACAACCATGGCGACGTAAAAGTGCATTACCAACGCCGACAGATGGATTCAATGGAATCAATTTGATGGAAAGGATTCCGGAAGAGAATACAATGCTGAATAAAGTCGTAGTTTTTGTTATTTTTGGACCAAAATGTTTTTTCGATGCTTCAACAAATTCTAACTGACCCTCTGATGTCACATGGACTACTTTGATGATGTTTTATTACCTTTCTGGACATGGACAGTATACTGTACAAACATTTTCAATGGAGGGACAGAAAGCTCTCGGACTAGATCTAAAATATCTTAAACTGTTCCAAAGATGAACAGAGGTCTTACGGGTTTGGAACGACATGAGGTGAGTCATTAATAACATAATTTTAATTTTTGGGTGAACTAACCCTTTAAGTGTATGATTACACTGTAACATGGACACCTTAAAATAAAGTGGAACCTAGTCATTTTATTACTTCAACTTAGACTTGCAAGCAATGACACAGCAAGACATTTTAAGTTTGTTTTGCATCTAATATTTATTTTAATTGCATTTTTTTTAATCCTTGTAGTTTTAGTCAACAATAACTGCACTGCATAAGATAAGATATTATTCTAATTTTTGTGTGTGAACAATGACCGTCTATTCGACACACTAAACTCCTCAGACAATTTTAATTCGTCTTTGACAGCCCTGTAATCTCTATATATTGTATGGAAAAGAGCAGCATGAACATTGGTAAAAACATCTCATTTTGTTTTCCACTGAAGAAAGTAAGTCATATGGGTTTGGAATAAGATGAGGGTGAGTAAATGACAAAAAAGTCATTCTTTGGTGAACAAATCCTTGAATCAGACTATGGAGTCAACGTTAATGAATGCTATTGCTTAGAATTACAAAGGACATCGTAGGTCTGTGTGAATGTGTCATAGGTTGATTCTCTCACGGACAGACCTAAACACACACACAAGACCGACAAGGTCACAGACTCATGGATTTACTTGAGCGTTAGGGAGGGAAATCCCAAGGGAAGTAATGCAGGTGTTTTTGGTTTAGTGTAAAACACACAAAACATACATGATAAGGAAGGGGATAACTGGAGGAAAGTTCAAGTTCAGGGCTGTTTGGAGCGAGTGTGTGTGTGTGTTTTGTGGTTTAGGAAGCTGTTGCTGGTGGATAATTTAACGTTCTGGAAGTGAGTCATAGCACAAGCCACAATAACGGGATGAAATCTCACTGACTCACTCTCCCTTTTAAATGTACACACACACACACACACACACACACACACACACACACACACACTCTCTCTCTAATGTCAGAAGCTATAGCACTCACCTCTTAACTCGCCCCAAATGGAGAAAGAAAACAGGATTACATAAAGGGTCGACAGATTGTGTTAGAACAACATAAACAAACAGATCAAATTGACTGGTTACTTTTATCTTGCCAGGTATGACTCATTTAACCGCGGACATTGACCCTTCCTTTGCAATACAATGCAATGCACCAATAAGATACTGTTATCATGATATTACAATGGCACCAAAACATATTTGGACACTCAAATCACTCTTAAACAATGCCTGAATGTCAAAACTTCAGATAACCTACATAAAAAAATACTTCATAGAAATAATTTATAGTAAATACTATAGTATAGTACTTTAATTAATTTGTTGTGGTAATTCTATAGTTGCTGTGGTAATATAACAACTATAGCAATATAAACAAATTACTTTACCCAATACTGTATTAATTAAGTTTTGTACAAATATAAGATATATTATACTACAAATACACTACGGTTTACTGTATTAAAAACTAAAGTATACCACAGTATTAAATAGTTTATCAGTTTACTATAGTTAATGGATGCTACAGCATACTGTAGTATTAACAAAGTGTTGTGAATACTATAATATATACAGTATACTTTAATCTACTATAGTATGGTTCAAAAACACTATAGTATTTACTATGAATTACAAAAAGTTTCTCTCTCTGTATTTAATGCAATGCCTTTCATATATTTTTAAATCGTGGTTTAAATGTCCAAACACATTTAGAAGCCACTTTAACTATTCAACAATAATATTAAGTAAAAACACTGGCTAGTGTTCATCACTGAGTGATTATCCACACAGGCCTCCTCCTCTTTTTACAGTAAACCACAGTTTCCCTCACATCCCAACAGCTGACCGGAAATTTCGGAAGAAAATAAATAGTTTTCACATGACCACTCACAATGGATTCATGCCTTACATCGCCCTGCGCCACTTTACTTCGTTTCCCCCTGGAGAACAGATTCCCCTCCTTCTATTTTGGGAAAAGCGGCCGATATTCCTGGAAGTGATGATGGATTGAAGAATCCGCCGCGGCGCGCAGCGCCATCGTGTGTTCGCCGCTGGAACTGCTGAAGGTGAGTCAGCATGCTGCAATCACTCAGCAATACAGAGCGGCATTGAGGTCAGATGAAATCACCGATCACCGTGACCGGTAGAGTTACACGGGTTCTGTAAAATGCTTAGTCACCGTGATACTGCACCGTCTTACGTATGAAAGCGAGTCTGCTTGTTTTTGTGAGTGACTGACTGACACAGCATCTGAATCATCCAAAATCATTTACCTCAGATTTACTTCAGGACCAAACTTTACATTGGACATCATCAGATTATTATTATTATTTTTTAAATTGCACTAAATGCTATAAGAGTTATTAATGTCACCATAACATATAGAACTTACATATAAATGCATAAACAATATACGGGACAAAAACTGATTTGATTATTGTAAAATTATGTCATTACATGAAATAAATGTTTGCCCAAAATGCCTTAAGGCTTATTTTCAAGTGAAGGATTTTCCATCAGGTAACAGTCTTTGAAACAGAGATTTAAACAATTAAAATTAAATACTTAGGCCTAGTATTTGTGTACAACAGTCTCCAAAAGTAGACAAAACCGACTGAGATTTGATATAAATAAGTAGGCCTACAAATAACCTACCTTACTAACCCAGGAAATCACAATCATTCCCAGGACTGGAAAACCCTGATACTCCTAAAAGTTGATCGGAAAAACATTTTGCAGGTAAATGCAATTAAAATTTCCAAAAAAAAAAATATATAGCCTATATATATTTTAAAAAATAAGATGCTCTCATCTAGACCTGGTAAAATTCCCTTATGGGATGAAGTTTTACCTTACCTTCTCAAGGTTAAGGTTAAACTTAAAGTTCATTTAATCTAAATTAAAAAAATTAAACTTACACATACTTCTTATTTTTATTTTTTAAGCACAAAAACAAATGTATGGATAAGAACAAATGAACATGGTTTGGTCAGTAAATGAAACCAGGACAGAAGATATTTCCTTTTGAACATTGATAGATTTTAACCTTCAGTAAGTGTGGATGTTTAACACACACATTGGGTTTTCATGTTTTATGGGGACTTGGACATTATTTTTATACTGTACAAACTGTATATTCTATCCTCTAACCTTAAACCTAAACCTACCCATCATAGAGAACTTTTGCAGTTTTACATTTTCAAAAAACTTCACTTAGTATGATTTATAAGCCGTCCACACACTTGACATCAACCACTGCAGCATGTTCAGATTTCAAATCCAGCATTAATTAAGGCCTGTTAATCACATAAGATTGATCTCGACCACACTCTTCTGTGGACTAAAACTGTAGGAGAAATGTGTATCAACTTGAGAGGAACCAAAAATGAAAGCGTAACATGACTGTTTTGTTGGAAAGTAATATTTAAGAAATCATTCTAATCATTTTGGATTTGCTGCTCAAGAAATATGTCTTATTAATGTCTTAACAGTTGTGCTGCTTCATATTTTTGTGGAACTTGTAAACAGTTTTTTCAGGATTCTTTGATGAACAAAATTCAAAAGAACAGCATTTATGAAAACAATGAAATGAGTATTTGTTGAATTAACCTTATAATTTCTCCATTTTCTAGCAACTATATAGCAACACCCTCGTAACCACCCACATTAACATCATTTAAATCACAAAAAAAAGTTGCAGTCCGTAACTTTTGGCGCTCTAGCCAAATCTAGTTAATAAACAGAACTGCATGCGTCTTGAGGAAGAACGTTGTAGCCGGAGCTTCTTCTCTGTGTTTATGTCTATGACGAGTCACGCAGATACCGTGCTACGACCCGAACCAGTCGAAAATACTCCGAATGTAAACACTTATTATAGGTGTACCTATAACCTATGTATGGATTCATGATGTACTCGCTCATTATATAATTTTTGTACATTTTAACACAAAAAAAGTTACAGGCAGCAGCTTTAATTACTACTAATAACTCATCTCAAAACAGATTTCAAAATGTCGGTGGACACAGACTGGAAGTTCACAATAATGAAGATATCTTTAATTTGACATTCATCCTTTTTCTTTTGATGCTTGGTAGTTTCTTTTCACGACATAGACTGCATCAGGTCAAGGAATCCAAAAAGTAAGAATGTTCACAAAAAACAAGTCTAAAACATAAGCACAAAATAATAATTTCTTGGGCAAATTCCTTCCTTTCCACCTTCCGATCTTACAAGTTTAACACTTCCTCTAGGTTGTTTTGAAAAATCCCTGCAACAGGCAACACTCACTGTGCTACAACCACCGCCATATCTCAGCAAGGAAACCTTCTCCTCAACACAAATGAAACACCTCAGACATTACCGCCCTGAGCGGCACTAATAACAATGCATATTAGTGGAAAAACACCTCGGTCGGCTCACCTTTCAGAGTAAAGTGATATTCTTTTACACTCCAGTAGGGCCGTACAGCAGCTGCAAGCTAGTCCTACAGTAAAAGGCCTGAGGAGCATTGTGTCGGGAGTGAACGCCTCTATCCATGTCTAAATCACTGAAGACAATTGAGCATACAGATGGACAGGGGGCGAGAAATCCTAGACGCGGCTCACACAGGTGTGAAGTAACACTAGATTGAGAATAACCTGAAAAGTATACAAAAATAGGGGTCGGTAAAAGAATGCGGTAAGATATGAAGAAACAGAACTTTTGTAGCAGGAGGGAAACTTCAAAGAGCACCTGCCAGCACGTGCGTGACGGATATGATAAATTATAAGACATCAAAGACAGTACAGATGCCTGCGAGATACTGTCAGACCGCAGAAGTGTTTCTGTGTATCAGGTTCACTACACTCAGCATCATACTGAGATGATTATTGTTCCATCGATAGTTTATAATTTAATCTAGAGGTGCAAAAAATGATGCTTGATGCATGGATTTGATATTAAAAATGTTAAAGGTAATGGTGATGCACTTCAAGCTAGAAAGCAAATGTCCAGCATTACTTTCGTTTAAGAAAACAACAGGGTAGCGTAGCAAAGCTACAGTAACCACAAGTGCATCGCAACACAGAATTCTGGGTAATCTACTCTAAGAGGAAACTCTAAAGGAAATGCATTTTTTTTTTTTAAATTTGATAAACATAAATGAGGCAAGCATCTGGGCTATGCTTATAGCTCGCTCTCGAACGACATTCAATATTAGAATAAACCCCCAAAAGAACTCAAAAAACAGAACCACTTCACAATTCTCAACATCCAAACATTTTACACACCTTTGTTGGAGAAAGCTGCCATAATGAGCAGTTAATGATGATTTGGGATTAGAGTGATTCATTAAAGGTCCAGTGTGTAATATTTAGGAGGATCTATTGACAGAAATGCAATATAATATACATAACTATGTTTTCAGTGGTGTATAAAGACCTTGCATAATGAACCGTTATGTTTTTATTACCTTAGAATGAGCCATTTCTATCTACATACACCGCGGGTCCCCTTACATGGAAGTCGCCATTTTGCGCCGCCATGTTTCTACAGTAGCCCTAAACGGACAAACTGCTCTACAGAGTGCGTTCCGTCACTATGTTGTACTGCTTCTTTGCTGGTGTTTTTAGAGGAAGCTTGCATCGTCACTACGTTGAATACGCACAAAGAAGATATAATTTCTTAATTTACATTTGTAAAGAAACCTCACTGCTTGACTCTCTGCTGTCTCATACGGCGACATCTTTGTCCTGTGTCGGCCACCGTAGCTTCTCTATGTGCTTCGAAAGGGAGGGGTGAGCGGTGGACTGAGCCGTTGGTTGCAATTCGCAACCTCACTTCTAGATGCCGCTAAAATTTACACAATGAACATTTAAGAGTAGGGCAGCACGATTTGGCGAAAAATATAATTGCGATTTGTCTGACAAATATTGTGATGATTTAAAATGCAATAAAAAAAAAAAAAAGAGCTCCAGTTTTGCTGTGCTTGTTTGTTGGGTTGCACAATTTGGCCAAGTATTTTGTGATTACATAAAATAATATTTGTACTGTAAAATATAATTATTTCTTATTATGATTATTATTACTACTAAATGATTGCAATAAGAAATCTTACTACTGTAAAATAAAAATATCACTTATTCGACAGTACAAATGTAAAATTACAAGACTAATATTATGGCTAGCTAAGTTCATTTTCAAACATTAAACCATTGTGCTTTTGTATTGGTGGAAAACTGCAGGTCTCTTTTTGTCTTTAAGCATCTCTTTTGTTGACAACAGTCAGTTTTTTGATTCAAAAACAAAAAATGCTTAAAAAAAAAAGTCATGGGCCACAAGTTTGAAGTTTTATGAATAGAGTCTTTATAGCAAATCCTCCAGGAGAGCAAGTTTATACGCATCTACGAGGCTACAGCATCAGAGCTTTGGTAAAGAAACGATTAAAAATGATTCAGAATCAAACAGGTCGAATAAATAACCACAGTGATGCCTTTGTAAGCTCTCACAGTCATAAGCAACACAAATAAGTTCCACTATTCCAGTCCTTCATTCATCCACCCAATCACATCGCTCCTTCCTTCCCTCCCTCCACAACTCTCATTGGCTGCATTCGCATCCAGTCATTGGGCGGATTAAAGGCAGTGGTGCAGTTTTCTGTTACCCTAAACTGTACAAAAATAGATGCCTAGTGCTGCTTTGTCTAATTTCAAAAACAAAGATGAAAACAAAATTAATAATAATACAACAGTCTTTCAATAGTTTCGCTAATATATACAGAAGTTTTGATCTCTAACCAGAAGGCTGAGTGCTTTATCTTTGCGAATACAACAAACAAATAACTTTAATATATCTTAAGCTCTGACGTTCGATCTAGATCTCTAAATACATATATATCTGTATATATATAAGTATACATATACATGTAAAGCACACAGCCTGCAGAACTTACTTTAATTTGAGAGGCAACATTCGCAAGGACACGGCAAAACGTTTGTTCTTTGAGCACAGTGTAATTAAGTCAAACATCTTTTCATGTGGCAAGAGTCGCACCTTAGTCAACGGTTTTGCCCCCACTTAAAAAAAAGAAAAGAAAAAAGAGCAAACTTGCAACAATAAAAGGCACAGAAAAAAGTCGCCAAGCGAAAAGACGGAAAAAGCAACTATAAAAAGCCACAGACAAAATCAAACAATGGAAAAAATAAAATCAGTCGAGATGGTTGGGGGTGATTAAAGGTGCCGAACGATCGTTGGTGAGTGTCCGACGTAATTTGACTCCTCTGCGTATCATACTCAACATGTCACCTCCGCTGCCCGGATCAGGAACGCTGTCGGTATGGTCCACGCCGGGCTGGGCGGAATTGGGCTGCCCACTTTCAACTGGCACGCTGGAATTGTGAGCTGCCGTGTTTTGAACCTGCTGCTGAATCTGATGCTGCTGCTGCTGACACTGACGTTTGTGTTTCTGTTGGATCTCTTGATATTGCGACTCCTGTTGTTGTTTATATTGCTGTTGGTGATTGTACTGTTGTTGATTATATTGCTGTTGATTGTGTTGTTGGTGATATTGGTGTTGCAGCTGTTGTTGTTGATACTGCCTCTGTTGCTGTTGGTGCAACGCATACTGCTGTTGCTTGCTCATTTGATACATTGGCTCAGTACTGCCCACTGGTGGCTGCCCAGGGAACATGGAATAGTATGGAGGCGGCATTGCACTCAGACTCTGAGTAGATGTACAGAGATTATGTCTGGTGTGAGCCAGATCAGAGCCAGGTAACCTGTTACTCTGAATCAGCCCAGGAGGGCACACGGTCTCCTCACTGCCGCTCAGGCCGGCGGTAGAAACGGATGCCTTCATCGGCACCTAAAATCAGAACCAAAAGGTTCAGTACAGGGATGCAAAAACATCTTTAATATTGTAAACAAGCTTAAAAATTGTACAGGATTCCAACTGGAATTTCTATCATAACTTTAGAAAAACACTGAAGGAACTTTAAAAATAAGATCAAATAAGATCCCAATTAATTGGGTTCTTGTTTACTTCTTCCAGTACTACTGGATTAGAACCCTAATTGTATTGCATTAGAAAAATAAAATACTGGATATACACACTACTCCCCAATTTATTTGATCAATAATACAGTAAAACTGTAATACTGTCAAACATTATTACAATTTAAAATAACTGCTTTTTATTTGAATATATTTTATTCTTCAGTGTCACATGATCCTTCAGAAATAATTGTAATATGCTGATTTGCTGCTCAATAAACATTTATTATCATCAGTTATAAACAGTTGTGCTGTTTAATATTTTTGTAAAAACTATTTTTTTTCTGGATTCTTTGATTAATAGAGATTTCAAAATAACAATGTATTTGAAATAGAAATATTTAACCATATAAATGCCTTTTTATACTGTCTTTTGGTAAATTTAATCCATCCTTACTGAATAAAAGTATTTCCTTCAAAACTGTTGTTATAAAAAAAAAGTCGTTATTTTTGTTTTGCACACAAAAAGTATTCTTGTCACTTCATAACATTAAGAATGAACCACTGTAGTCACATTGACTATTTTAATGATGTCTTTGCTACTTTTCTGGACCTTGAATGTGGTAATTACATTGCTTTCTATGGGAGACAAAAAAACCTCTCATCAAAAATATCTTAATTTGTGTTCTGAAGATGAACAAAGGTCTTACAGATGTGGAACGACATGAGTGTGCGAGTAATTAATGGCAGAAATTTCATTTTTGGGTGAACTAAGCCTTTAAGAAAACTTCCAATCCTTTAGGAATTGGTTCCAAATTATGATAGATATTCCAGTAGTTCTCCTGTACATTCTTTAAGTTTCAGTAGATGAATAACCTGCGGTGTGGAGATGGGTATAGGCACTCCTCCACTGATGGTTCCACGGCGGATATTGGGCTTGCTGGAGGGTTTACGGCGGATAGTGGCCGTGTGGGGTCCTATAGGCTCCGGATCCATCAGCAGACTGACGGTAGATGCCGGCCTCTTGCTTTGAAACATTTTGCGGTAATTGAGACTTAAGTCGCTGTTGCGAGGAATTGTAGAAGATTTATCAAATTCAGACTGGCTGTGGGCGTCCTCTCCTCCGTGCAGTGAGATGTAGTCATAGTCTGTAAGAGAGGAGAGGCGCACACTGCGTTAATGTTGAATAATACCACTTCTACATTGTTTAGTGATGAAATTAAATTAAAAAAGTAATTGAAGCTGAAATTACATATGCAGGGAATGACAGTGGAAGAAAACACAAAAGCATGTTTCAAAATTTGAAGTCAGTGTTTAACAATGAAGATGGCCCAGCGGTGTGAGTGTTTAGGACCCGTCACCAGCTCTATCAGGACAGGGCTGTGCTGTCGCCATCTTACCTTTGGTGATCAGTACATGTGTGTTTTTATGCCTTGCAAACTTGTGATGTTTTTAAACACATTTTAAGGGTAACATTATGTAGAAAAAAAAAAAAAAAAAACATACACATGCAACTGTATACATTTTATATTTTATAGAGTGGGCGTATATTTATAGTGCTTAACAAATTTATTAGACCACCACCCAATGTAAGGTTTGAGCCACAGCTGCCCTAAACTAACAGTACTGGTGATTACCAAAATCATTTTTTATGTTTCTGTAATGGTTAACGGTATGTAAGTCACAGTAGTGTTTCTAATGCTAATATAAAATTATTGTTGGGATTTAATGGATTCAAAAATAGATCGCAAAAAGTTTCACCAAAAGCAAGTTTTGGGAAAAACTAGAATCTGTTTGGAACAAAAGAGACTGTGGAAAAGTACAAAAAAATATATATATATATATATATATATATATATATATATATATATATATATATATATATATATATATATATATATATATATATATATATATATATATATATATATGGTTATTTTGTGTGAATAAAGACTATTTAGTTATTTCAGTTTGTTATTTACCTAATAAATGACAATAATTTTTTTTTTGACAGATTCCTAAAGTAACATGCAAAAATGTTTAAAAAAAATTTGTATACTTTTAATTAACTTTTTATACATTTATTTATTTATTTAAAAATGTTTAAAAAAAAACGGAGTATACCTTTTCTTTGTGGAAACCTGAACTAACTGGCACAAAAAAAAAAAGAAAAAAAAAAAAAAAAAAAGAAGAGGAAAAAGAAAATTTATGAATGCATGCATTAAATAAAACAAATAAATAAAACATTAAAAATCTATATTTTTAAACCATATTGTCTTAAATGCACTAAACTGACACCCCTAAAAAATGTCTGCATGAAGACTACAGTACTGGATTACCTCCCAAAAGACAGACACACAAAAGCTCTGTTTTAGGGTGTGTCTTTCAGTTACACTCGAACAACATGAGAAGATGGATAATAGACTTGACAATTGACGAGATGCCGTATGTTATATCTCATGGTTGCACACACTCAAATCGTACATGTACAGATAACACTCTTTCAACAAAGGCACGCCTGCAATATGACATGGATTTCCTAAAATAAAGACATTTAATGTTGTTTATTATTGGTATATGATCACAATGAGAATAATCAAGTCTATGCAATGACATTCAGAAACCTACCATATAGAGGAGGTTCTTTCTTTACGGCTGTAAGAGAACAATAAAGTATATTTAACATATATACAAAGGGCCAAAAACACGCACTTTGGACAGCAATCTAAGCCTGTGATTTGTGCAAGCACATCAGATTTAGTCTAAAATTGGTCTACAATGCCACAAAGGCACATTTAATGCCTACACAAACCACAAATCAGATTACTGTGTTGAGAAACGATGTAAAAGTGTCAAAACATAAAGGGGGAAAATGCCATACAAAAACACAAAGGAGAAAAAGAAATCTAGATTGAGCACTTTTGATAATCTCTCCAGACTGGAAAGGAAATTTACAGAACAGAAAAAAAATAAATGTGAAAAAGCTCATGCCTGTGTGTGTACGTGCACGCGTACTGACCGTGCTGTGAGGGAATGGTGTCCTCCGAGCAGGACGGCGTAGTCGTCTGGGTGCTGTATCCGCTAGAGCAGTGGAGGGAATCTCGGCTGGTCCGAGGAGCTTCTGAATTAAGCCCGCCTCCCAGAGTAAGAGCCAGCTGCTCCCTGGCTGACTGTGGCTACGGACAGGAGCGAGAGCCAATCAGAGTTGGGAAGTGTGGAGTCGACCACAATAATTCCAATAGAATCAAAAGGTGTATAAAATGTACTTTTAGTTTAGAAAAGAAAAACTTGTGCACATTTAGTGCATCATTCCCGCATTAAAATGAGTATGTACCTTGCCCGATGAGGACAGCGTCCTGGCTCTCTCCTCATGCCCACTGTAAGCTTTGTGTAGTGGGGGCATCGAGGTCCCGTTCTCTGTGCCAGGAGAGTTCTGGCCTTGATCCTGAACAAGGATATACTATGTTAGTCCATGTCAACTTAGTACAGGTAAGAAAAACAAAACACTATAACACTGTAGTCAAAACAAGATCAAGATTTAGGGGGTTTTCACACCTGGCTCATTTGGAGCGTTTGTTTCGAAACCTGGTGCATTTTCTCCCTTAGTTCGTTTTTTTTTAGGCATATGTGAACATGGCAATCGTGCTCGGATCCTCACCAAAACAAATCGCCTGAACGAGGTGGTCTCGGCCCGACTGAAAACAAACTCTGGGGTGGTTCGGCTGAGGTGAGAAAGCAACCCGACCCAATGGACCAATGAACCAAGCGGTATCATAATTCATATTGGGAAATGTGTTATATAAAAAGCAGCAGTCTCTGATTCTGTGATTGAGGACATTAGTTATCGCAGTTGAAAATCAAAGAGCTCCTCTTCATTTTGAAGGGTTAGTTCACCCAAAAAATTAAAATTCTGTCATTAATTACTCACCCTCATGTTGTAAGACCCATAAGACTTTCGATCATCTTTGGAACACAAATGAAGATCTTTTTAATTAAATCTGTGAGATTTCTGTCCCTCCATAGACAGCTATGCAACTACCACTTCTGACACTTCTAAAAGTTCATAAAGAGATCTTAAAACTTAAAACTTAAAGCTTTCATCAAAAAGATATTCATTTGTGTTCCGAAGATGAACGCAAGTCTTACAGGTTTGAAACAACATGAGGGTGAGTAATTAATGACAGAATTTTCAGAATTTTAATTAATGACAAAATTTTCAGAATTTTTTGGGTGAACCAACCCTTTAAAATGTTGTGTAATTGCCCTTCTCCGTGCATTGCAAGAATGCTTTTCCGATGTAGCCTTGATTACCACTCTAACTGCATATATATATATATATATATATATATATATATATATATATATATATATATATATATATATATATATATATATATATATATATATATATATATAACTTCAGTTTTATTCACGTTACTTGCATAAACACATTTTCGTACTCTTTGAAATGTTGCCATGTGAAAGTGAACCGAACAAAGAAGAAAATGCAGCATTGTAACAAATGAAGTCCCTGTTTCGGAACAAAGCAAACGATCTACAGGTCTGAAAACACCCTTAAAGTCAACATAAAATGGTGTTCAAAGTGATTTCATTATAAGAATATAAAATGTAGGGTGGAACTCAATTTTAAATTGACTGGATTGTGAAAAGTGGGCATTTCAGGTCTGAATGTGAGTTTGCAGAGGACTGTGGAGGTTTTTTAACCAGGACATGGAGGCTGAAGCTCAAGTCCTCCAAAGCATTGCAACCCAATGCTAATGCATCTTTTCAAATTGCCATTATTTGCTATTACTGCAGAACCCTTTATTCTAGTAATGTTAATCAGCATTAAATCACTTTTTTAAAAATATTTTACATTTATAAAGTCTGCATTACCTACAACAGTAGTATACAATGATTTCTAATTAGCATAAGTGTAACAATACACTCGGCTTGATACGTGATACTGATGTCATTATACTTTAAACAAAGGCAAAAAATTTAAAAAATGTTTTTTTTTTTTTAATGATAACTTCTAAGACATATGATAAACTGTTCAAGTATTGTTCATTAAAATACTAAATTTGGTATTGCATCAGGAATGAGCTTAGTTCTTCTCCCCCATGACAGGTCAATGGTGATACCAACAGAAATAGTCATGATTCTGCTTAGCTAAAAATACAGAATTATGTTAGACATATGTTTGCACTCTGTTCCTGACTACATATATATATATATATATATATATATATATATATATATATATTTTTTTTTTATTTTTTTTTTTATTTTTATTTTTTTAAATATATCAATAATAAAGTAATAAATACAGAAGCTTAAATGTGTGACCTTTTGGGTTTACCACAGTTGATGCTAGATTCTGTCTAAACCTTCATTTTGGATCAACTATACACAATACATATTGTCGATATCCACGATACATATTTCTGTATTGCGATATATTGTGACCTGATACATTCTTACAGCCTTAATCAATAGTTATTAGGTCATTGGTTTAAACGTTAAACGTATATAAATAGTCATTTTTGATACCACGTTGACTTTAATGACAGTTTGGTAAAAGTTCAGATGAGTTTTTAAGCAGCATGCAGGTTTATAGTATACTGGTTAGTGTGTTTGATTTAAGAAATGGGGTCTGATAATCAGAAAATCATTTAAAATCACTTGCATCTCCCAGTGTAAAGTTATCAGATGTGTCCCTCTAAAATGGCCTGCAGAGGGCGCTCTCTACCTTCACACATATACAACCTCCACACATGCACAATGACAAACACATAAGAGGTAAGTGTCCAATAGTACATGCAACAATAATTAATCCATTCACAGTCACACACACAGCACTACACTACACTGAGTCTATGCTCACAGTGCTCCTGTGCCGGAGGTGTGGGCCACGGTGGCCGGTGCGAGGGATTGTGGGAGAATTCCCCTCACTGAGAGAACGAGCGCCTTCCTCCCCTCCGACCAGGAGGAGAGGACTGCGTGAGCGCTGGGAGATGGAGGTGAGGGGCAGAGAGGAGTGGGACAAGAGAAAGATGAGATTAGACGGTGTCAAATCCAAGCCTCCATCAAAATGCTTTTGGGTATTCTATTCAGTGCCTGAATAGAAATCATAAAATATCACTTGTTGATTTATCTTTTAAATTATATAATCACATAATATAGCTACTAATGATCAAATTTAAGCAGAGACGCTTTTCATGAACTGATCAATTTTGAAATTATAGGCTATTTTGGCCATTACTTCCATAATATGTCTTCCTTCAGACTAGTGTGAAGAAAACATCTAAAATAGAATACACATTTTATTTGTTAATATTTTCAGCATCATAACAGTGAAAGTGAGTTGGGATTTTGAGGGGGGTTTGGATTATGCACCACAACGGACTAGAGGCTGTGATGATGCTTACAGCCATATTTGCTTTGGGCTGAATGAGATTGTATGTGTGTTCTGAGTGACAAATTATTTAAACTATTTGGGTTTCAAAGGGTTAATGCATCATAAATGGGCCAGGTAAGTTAGACCAATAGTTTTGTGGTTTGGTGATACCCGTGTTGTGTCTGGGGCTCGCAGGTGAAGGCCATCCACTGCGCTGGAGATGGAGTCCAAAGACGGGACATGACGCACAGAGGTGTAGTTACTGTGAGGGACAGAAAGAAATGAGCAATTATTCTGTGCTCATACTTTTCCAATCAGTTTTAAAGGGGTCATGACATGGATTTTATTATTTTAATATGTTCCTTGAGGTTCAATTTTAATGTTAATGTTATTTTCAACCTTCATTCTGACCCTCTGTCTGACCCTCTGTCATGCCCACTGTTATGACTGGTTAAAGTCATTGCATAGGAAACAGTATCAATGCCCACTCGCTATTGCAGGCGAGTGTTTTGAAAACATTATCCATATAAAACCGTTTTTTACAGACAAAATTAAATCATTTACTTAAGGTTTGTGACGCAGCTGTTGTCAGATCCAATACAGTTGCCTGCTTCATCTTTCAACAAATTTCTTTGCAAACTCTCCATTATACTGTGCATTGTTTACAAAACAAAATGCTCTGAGCAATTAAATAATCTTCTGACATAATCCGGGACACCATTAAAATAAAACCATCCGCTTGTTTCAGATGCTGGGATCCTTCTGAAGTCTGTACAGAGTCGCAAAAGAACTGTTTAAATACATGAAAGTGAACTCTCTTTTACTCTTACGTTTGTCTTGTTGTCAGAAACTGAACGCTCATCTGTATACTGTATCTAGTAGACAGCATCAGTGATTATAATTGGATCTATTTGCTTTTGACACAACACTTACATCCAGTCTAGGCAAATATCATTCGTTAAGCAACTGAATACCAGTGGGCGGGGCCTATTGTGCAATGATGTATAACTACATCAATATCTTGCTCTGGAGACAGTCATATGTATTTGCCGTCACAGATTACGCAATATCAAAATGAGCTGTTTTTGGAGCTTGATTAAAAATGCTTTGTTTGTAAATCCATTTAAGGAGGATGTTTTTTTACGTGATCGCTTTTTGCTACACTTTTTGCTAATACTGACACTGAACTCACCTGCTGATGCTGCTCTTTCGTGATAACGTGTTGCTAGGAGAGCCGGGTGGAGTCTGATATGAGTAGCTGTAGTCCGAGCCTTTCAGATCAAGAATAACCTGCATAAACAAAACAAGACATAGTCAAAGAGAGCATGTACAGCTCTACAGATCAAAAGAGATATGATGTGGTAACATGTTGGCCTGACATGCAGAAGACATTTTCTAAAAAACATTTTAAAAATGTTATTCAGAAGACATGCAGTACCTGTTCACTAGCAGGGGGCAGTGTGTTGGGATCAGCTGTCAGGTTGCCAAGATCTTCTAGAATTGTCTGTAAGTGGGTGACTTCCCCAAGCATGCCTATTTCTTCATCCTGACATTACCAAGAAAAAAAAAAAAAAAAAAAAAAATCAGACAACATGCTTGTGCTTATGCATAATTAAATATGAATATATTCGCAACAGTACACCTGCATGAATCTGTCAAGTTTCATCCCAAAATCAAAAGAAATAAAGATAAATTTATAAAAAAAAAATAAAGCCTGGTTTTGCATTATTAAATTGTTTTCATAATAATTTTCATTTTTCCCTAATTCTCATAATTGTAATGCATTGCTTTACTGTAATACACAGAGAATCATCCCATTTAATTAAAAAAACAGCATCAATTAAAGGCATTAAAATAAATACTATCACAACGTTTAAGTATTTTAGAGTACAAAACAAATGTTGTATGTTAAAATGTCATGAAAATGTATGTCTCAATACAAACAATATAGATTTTAAACCAGGCAAAAATATAAACTTTTATCAGTCTGCTCAGACACTCACCAGGACAGGTTTGAGCATTGTGACAAATGAGCAGAATCTTCCTCTTTCTTCTATAAGAGCTCGACACACAGCTCTCTTCTCCGTCTCCTCTAACACGGCATAGCGCGTATTGACGTCCTGAAGAGCGCTGTCCAGCTGCACCCGCACATCGTCTTTACCTACGCAAACACGACGACATTTCATGAACCACTGATAGGATTATCGTGAACAATACAAACAAGCAGTTTTTAACCAGATTTTGCCAAAGAAAAGACCAAAAAACATTTAATTGAAAGTCTTGGACACAAAACATGATCAATTAATATTAAAGAATGACTCAACCAATGATGTTATTGTTAACCAAATTTAAAACCACAAAAACATTTCATTCAGTGAAATAAAGCTTAAATAAAAACATAAATATGAAAATATAAAAATTAACAAATTTAGTATATTAGTAATTATTATAATAGTACATACAAATAATACTGAAATGCAAAACAAAGGAATAAATTTGCCTGGCAGTTTAGTGTTAAAACTCATCATGTTCAACCACTAGGAGGCAGTACAGTTTCTATAGACACTTAATACACCATGCAAATATTTGCTGCAATGCTAATAGCAGTTCTTGGAGCTTCGCTGTGCAGATTTCATTGGTCATTTGCGGCCAGGCGTGACAACGATCTGGGGTCTCTGGTAATGGTACACAGGTGGACTGTATGGTGTGCATGTGTTTCCTTTAAAGTCTAACTGCTACTGAGACAGTCCCTCACATTCCAGAGTAGCTACTTGATAGTTTTACTACACAGCAGTGGACAACCAATAAGGGGTTTTCAATGACTAATATCAAATCGGTTCTACAAAGCAGGGTAGCCGATGTAATACATACATACATATACAGTATCTCACAAAAGTGAGTACACCCCTCACATTTCAGCAACCATTTTATTAGATGTTCTCAAGAGACAATACTATAGAAATGAAAATTGGATATACTTTAGAGTAGACAATGTGCTGCTTGTATAGCAGTACAGATTTACTGTCCTCTGAAAATAACTCAGCATACAGCCATTATTGTCAAAATAACTGGCAACAAAAGTGAGTACACCCTAAGTGAACATGTCAAAACTTTGTCCAAAGTGTCAATATTTTGTGTGAGCACCACTGTTATTTAGCACTGCCTTAATCCTCCTGGGCATGGAATTCACCAGAGCTGCACAGATTGTTGCTGGGATCCTCTTCCACTTCTCCATAATGGAGCTGCTGGATGTTAGACACATGGCGCTTCTACACCTTCCGCTTGAGGATGCCCAATGTGCTCAATAGGGTTCAGGTCTGGAGACATACTTGGCCAATCACCTTCAGCTTCCTCAGCAAGGCAGTTGTCATCTTGGCGGTGTGTTCAGGGTCATTATCATGTTGGAAAACTGCCGTTCGGCCCAGTTTCTGAAGGGAGGGCATCATGTTCTGCTTCAGAATGTCACAGTACATGTTGGAATCCATGTTTCCCTCAATGAAGCAGAGCTCCCCAGTACCAGCAGCAATCATGCAGCCCCAGACCGTGATGCTACCACCACCATGCTTGACTGCAGGCAAGACACAATTTTGTTGGTACTCCTCACCAGGGCGTCACCATACATGCTGGACACCATCTGATCCAAACAAGTTTATCTTAGTCTCATCAGACCACAGGACATGGTTCCAGTAATTCATGCTCTTGGACAGGTTGTCTTCAGCAAACTGTTTATGAGCTTCAGAAGAGGCTTCCTTCTGGGACGACGGCCATGCAAAACGACTTGTTGCAGTGTGCGGCGTATGGTCTGAGCAATGACAAGCTGACCTTCCGCTTCTGCGACCTCTAAAGCAATGCTGGCAGCACTCATGCATCTGTTTTTTGAAGCCAGCTTCTGCACCTGACGCACAGCACAATGTCTCAACTTCTTTGGCCTGTTCCAAGTGGAACCCGTCTTGGAAAACCTCTCTCTATGACCCTGGTCACTGTGCTGTAACTCAGTTTCATGGTGTTACTGAACTTCTTATAGCCTAGGCCATCTTTGTGGAGAGCAACGATTCTAATTCTCAAATCCTCAGAGAGTTCTTTGTCATGAGGTGCCATGTTGAACATCCAGTGATCAGTATGAGAGAACTGTACCCAAAGCACCAAATTTTAACTGCTCTAATACAAGATCCACACATTTGTATGGTCCTGTCAAGCAGACAAAAACATGAACATGATGAATAGGACATGTGGCTTTGCATGGTTAAACAACATAAACTGTTATCAGTTTTCAGTATACTCACTTTTGTTGCCAGCTATTTTGACAATGTCGTATTTGGCTGTATGTCAAGTTATTTTCAGAGGACAGTAAAGCTATACTTCTATACAAGCAGCACATTGACTACTCTAAAATATATCCAAGTTTCATTTCTATAGTATTGTCCCTTGAGTAGATATACTAAAATGGTTGCTGAAATGTGAGGGGTGTACTCACTTTTGTGAGATACTGTATATTTGTGATATAATCCAGATAAATATAATGATAGAAAATGAGAATAAAAATGACTGGATTCACTCAAACATGCCCTAAAATTCATGACTGCTTCTGTCTCCTGCTGCTTTAACTGTACTGATGAAGTGCAATGGGAGAAATGTGAGGTTAATCACATTTAGAGGTCTGTTTACAGAGTCAGAGAGACCTCATGCCAGCACACACCACGTGAGGAGCTTTAAACACATGACCCAAGCTTTTCCTCTCTTTTTCATCTTTCAGCAGACTGTGTATGTGTGAGTGTGCATGACAGGGATGGGCAATATCTTGATTTTTCAATCCTAATTTTCTTTATTGAAATCTGTGGCTCAATGAAAAAACTTTAACATTCATGGAACCTTTTTTGCACAAAAGGTTTTTTTTTATAGTGGAAAAAGGTTCTTTAGATTTTTAAAATGTTCTTTACACCAAGAAAAACATGGTTCTTTTAAAAACTGCTCACTTAAAGGTTCTTTGGGAAACCAAAAATGATTCTTCTATAGCATCACTGTGAAAACCCTATGTTTATAGACAACTTGCAGCTCCTCAGACTCAAAAATACACACGGCTACATTTTCAGCATTCCACTGACAGGAGAGCATTCTGACAGCTGTGTGCAGGACGCACTAGCAAGGCGTGTACAAGCATACATCTCTGACCTCATCGCCCCTATTGCTAACAATAACCTCAGGTGTCCTTTGTGACACCTGATCTTCTGCACTCCAAGTTGGCATGCAAGACAGATGTAAGGTTATTATCACAGGCTCTACAAGTTTCTTCAGATGTACTTCAGACATGTTTATAATGATGTTCGCTCACATTAGACGAAGACGACAGTGATATGCTGCCATGTTGAGATCACATGACCTGGTGAATACTGCTAACTTTATCTCAGTGATGCCCTATTTGGACACTTTCGGTTGAAGAAAAACTAATATTAATCATTGGTGACAAATACACCTGAGAACAGAACATTTTAACGATTTAAATTTACAATCTCTTGGTTAAAAAGACTAAAATCCTGACAATAAGGTTCATTAACATTTAGAGAACACCACTTGAGTCTAAGTTGCAGTTTTAATTGAATAACAGAAACGCATAAACGAATGTTGCACAAGCAGCAATTCTAAACAACCTCTGCAAATCCGTTCATGTGCTGCGTATGCATTTTTGAGATTTAAGCAATTCTCCTCAGTGTTGTGAAACTCAATTGAGTCCTTTGACCTTCCGAGAAAAGACATGATCCCTGGTCCTTGAGTGCATTGACCTTGTGCTGGACTGTGACTGCATGTGTGTTTAGATGTTCTAAGGCCATTACACCTTCAAACATAGCCTAAAGCGAAGGCTAAAATGAACCCAGGTTTGGTAGGAGAGCTTAAGGCTGGGGCCATCTGAAGTTTAAAGGCCAAAGGTCAGTAGGTCTGTTGATAAATCCCACGGCCTGTCAGCAGGACAAATGGCTTAGGAAACATATAGCTCTATTTGAAATTTGTTACAGTAACCCATTTCCTCTTACAGAACTTAAATGGAACAAGCCAATGGAGAGAAATGCAAAAGTGAGATAAACTAAACTTTGTGAAAAAACTCACTTGGCCAGTAAGCAACCCCTCAAAACACTATAAAGACATAAAGTAGTACCAAGTGGAATGACTCATGCACATTTTAGAAATGTATCACCGCTCTGGTGTTTAGTTTGAGCTAGTTAAACATAAAACAAAACAAACCTCATATAAAAACAGAAAAGGGAGGTGAGGGTAAAATAATCCAGAGCCATTCTGACAAAGGTGTGTGTGCCAGAGAGACATTCCCTCAGGTCTGGAAATCCCGAGCGGTTGGAAGCTATGATGTCATTAGCAGACACCTTCTCTCCATAAACACATGCAGGAGGCAGGTGTGCCGGTTTTCTGGGAGATGTAGGGCAAAGGAACCTTAATGAGGATGATGATGGTTTATCACGGATCCAATGCAGTACTGCCTCCTGAATGAAGACTAAGCACCCACAAGGATTTCACCATGAACCAATAAGAGCACGGCAACGTGTGAATGTAGACCTGTGGCTGATTGCACAAACGGTTTAGACTAGTCTTTAGAGTTGTCAAAAGTACCGACTTCGGTACCACGTCGGTACTGAAATTTTAAAAATGTGACGCTTTGAACTCTGTTGAGCGGATTCGTAAACACCTCTGTTTGACCATTGTGTTGACACGCTCATCGGATATGTCTGTGATTGGCTTCAATGATCAACGCTTCAAAAACGTTGTAAATAGTCATCAATGACGTTCTTCACAGAGCGCTTACACAGATACACACAGGAGTGTTTGAAAGCAGGCGTCTATCGCCGACCAGTCCGCTGATGAACGCCTACTTTCAAACGCTCCAGCTTTCAACTTTCAAAATTTCACTTGTGTGTGCTTTCAAACGATCTCATGAGTTGATCATTGTAGCTAATCACAGACATATCCGATGAGCATGTCAACACAATGGCCAATCAGAGGTGTTTATGAATCACATTTTGGTACTTTTCACAACTACTAGTCTTAACTCCCTCGGGTCGGCAGTCACGCCGGCGTGATCACCGCGGTTTTTTTCTAACTAGTGTGAAAGAGACTCAGAATACTCCGTCAATGTTGCACATACAATTAAGAGCTATACACCATTTTAATCTGTGGAATATCTTCTTTTATTTGTGTACACTCAGAGTAAAAACAAAATGTTGTGCCTTTTGTAAAATAAAGAAAACTAACATGATGCGTGATCTCTCCTCTCCCTCTGAACGAAGTCCAATCTGATAGTTCTCAGAAAATGAACTGTAACTTATGAATATGACAAATAAAATGGAAAAAAAAAAGACACTTATGTCTAAGGAAACGTTGAAATGTCAGGTTTTAAATCGTGCAAGTCAAATCGAAAACAAACATTCTGTGTTTATGTAATCTGTATGAAAAGAGAGCCATGTCAGAAATCCGTGATTCAGCTCATTATCCGCTAATGCGGCCACGCCCACAGAGGGAGCGCTATTCAGAGGCAAATTCAGTCAATACATGCATTCATCGTCTCAATCGTGTATTTATTGTCTTGAAAAGTGTTTTGAATAGCCATAGTTAGCGATCTCTGGCCTCTGTTATTTCAGTTATTTCCTGGATTGCCTATTCTTCTTTAGCATTGGCATTTGTGGACTAAAAGTGCACAGAGCGCCCTCCGGCTGCAAGTATGAATTGTAAACACAGTATCCAGCGTTCACAGTGATAACAAAAAATATTGAATAAATATTACTCCTCTGTATAGAAAATTGACATAAACATGAGAATCCATCAATATTTCTCCAAATGTGCATGCTTTTAAGCTAAAAGCCTATATGAAATGCCATAGAGGTAACATAACTGTTCAGACACTTTGTATCATAGAAATGCATTATATTTTAATAATAGAATACCATTCTTTTAAATTCTAATAATATTTCACAGTATTGCTGTTTTTTCTGTATGTTTGATTTACATTATGATGAGCTGAGACATGATCAACAGGGTTTTTTCACAGCCTACCTGACTGAAAGAGCTCATTATTATGCAGGTCATTAGAGCTCTTTATCTGATTCTTTTGTCTTCTCAGGTGAGAATCATCCATTATTCATGATTATTCACGCCTCCACGCATACTGTGTTTCTTGACCAAAGATGTTTTAGAAAATTTAAATCTCTCTATTGTTTTATATGAAGGAGTAGGAATGATAATTTTTACATAATTTTGAAGCAAAAACTCTAGTCTACAACCTCCAATACCCAGAAGTCTTGTGAACACAGATTTAATATATATTTTTTGGCTTTATTTCAGTGACTTAAGTTTTTTGTTTTTTCAATAACCACGCATAAACGTTATTCCTTCAAAAATACAAACATGTACATACATGTTCCTTACATATTATTGTAGCCTAGTTTGTGCTGCATACAGTGTAATGACACTTTTTCCATTAATATGTTTATGAACAACTGAAAAAAGCACAAATGTCAGGGCATGTCAAAACTTCTCCAGGCCCCAAATCAGCCTCAGACCCGAGGGTTAAAAGTTAGTAATCTAAATTTTTTCTTCAAGACTGGTCCTAACTTCTTAAGGTCAGTTTCGTACATCGATCTAATTTTAACTGGACATTAGTTAACTGCTTGTTAGTAGGGGTTGTAACGCTACATGTATTCGTCCCGAACCATCACGGTACGGGTGTCACGGTTCGGCTCATGCAGTCAGATGACGAATACAGTCAGTCAAGGTGATCCATGCTCCAATCCAGAAGGGGGCGCACGTAGTAATGAAATGCTGTTTGCCAACCACCACAACAGGAAAAAGCTCAGAAGAAGAACAGCGAATAGGCTATGTTTGCGAATGACTTGAGCACTTGAAAACATATCCTCTAGATAGTGCTCACGCATCGAACATGTCTTTCTGTGCTCACGGACAAAGGAGTACACTTTAAAAGGCTTGCACATTTGACTGTGTGCGAAATGGAGTGGAATGTGGAAAATTAAGTATAAGAAGGTTGGGCTTAAGCTTTGAATGTTTAAATATAGTTTAAGTGGAGCAGACTGTAACACACCTAATGCACAAGTTTTATTTTTCATTATTCTCTTTATTTTGTACTCAAGATGCTTCTGGTTGAGACAAAATACCTTTTCTTTTTATCAGCCCTGCAAAAAATATGACCTATGCAAGAGTGCATTCTGTTTACTGCTTAGTGCTTGATATACTATAGGAGGCTATACTGTACCATCTACCTCAGGGGGGAATTAATGCCTTATTCTGCATGACCTTATTCTACATCGCTTAATCCTACCCAACACCTAAAATGAACAACTACCTGGATAACTATTAAAAAAAACAGTAATTAGGAGTTTAATGGGGAAAAAATTGTGAGAATTGGACCCTAAACTAAAGTGTGACCATTTTTCCTATTGTATCGAACTTGTATCGAACCGTGACCCCAACACCGAGGTACGTACAGAACAGTGACTTCTGTGTACCATTACACCCCTACTAGTTAGTCAAACTAGCTCTTAAGACACAGTCTTTACATAGTGGCTAAGTTTATGCAACTGGCCACTGGTATGTATACCATTTAGCATACTAGGTCTAAATAATGATATGTAGTTAATTCAAACACTAGAGAGAGAGCTGAAAATCCAAAGCTCTGGTTCTTCCTTCCATCTCATCCACAGTGGCAACAGCATTGGAATACTAATGTGCATGAGTTTTAATAATTCAGTTCCAATGCTCTTTCTTCACGATCCACACACAGACGCGTCCAAGTCTTCTGAGCGGTCTGCCCCTACAGACCTCTGAGTAACACAAATGTAAGTTATAAAGATGAATGTGCACTCCGAGACGCATCATAGGTCTAGACGCCATATTTATTTTCATTTTCTCACCATCTTTGTGAGTTACAGTACTAAATCAAACAGTGCAGCGATGGGTTTATGGGTGTGCTGTGGTGATATAAAAGCGCTAGCCTCTGAATCACTTATGCTAACACTTCATTCTGCCCCTATCTTATGATTCAGACTGTGTCAAGACAAGGCCATGTTTTCCTCATAATGCTTCAGATGACTAACATTACAGTGAAGGACTCTCTTAGAGGGAGCAGGCATGTGATCAGCTAAAGACAAACAAGAAAACCTGATCACGCACTGCAGAAAGAGCTTATCGCTTCTCTTTGTTGACAACAACAGGTTCATAAACGTCTCATGACGAATGTTGCGTTCTTAAATGCAGAGTGCTGTTACAGTACTCTGAAACTCAGCGTGGCAAACTATATATTTATATAATTACATCACTACCGTTGCGATTTGATGATCGCACTAAGCAATATCATATTCTCACCACCATGCATTGTTGAAATTCATAAAAAAGGTACTGGGCAACTGGTGAGTAACCAATGCCAATGCCATTTTTTACTCGGATTTGGAAAAATTCCAAGTAAAATTAGCTTTAGTGAGTAAATAAAACTAAGTTACAGGTAAGTTGGAAATGATAAATAATGCATGATTGAAAATGCAAATATAAGACCAACACTGATCGATTCAAACTAGAATTAGTAATGAATTTGAACTAAAACAGAATTACTAATGAATTTGAAGAAAATATCTTGCATGAATAACCTCAGAGGGAACATGTCCAGCCTAATTATACAGATCTTGCTTTTCAGTTTTCAAAATCAGTGACTGTGTCCAAAAGACATTGGATCAAAGGTCATATTACTCCTAAATACAAGACAAGACAGATTGTGCAGCCGCAGCACCCTTCCATATGAAAGGGAGTGTATGACCACAGGGTGTTTTCCCAATGTTGGGAAAGATGACATGCCATGGAAGGAAGGATGGGGGATCTCTTTCCTCTGAAAGTTTGTGTGGCCTTGAGCTATGAGCTATTCCAGTGACAATGTTCTGTCAAAAACTGCTCATTTCCTCAAATGTACAGAAACATGAATAAAATCACCTTTTAGCCACCATTTTTTTTTATACAAGATTTACAATTAAGATTAGAAGGGGACATGAATTTTCAAAATGAGATGAAAAAAAAAAAAAAAAAAAAAAAAAAAAAAATCAAAATGAGAACCGATTAAAATCGAGAAATTGATATTTCCAACCCAGCCCTATATTCTAATATGCTGGTTTTGCGTTCAAGAAACATCATCAATATTGAAAACAGTTGTGCCTCTAAATGTTTTTGGTGGAATTCATAATACATTTTTCAGAATTCTTAAATGAATAGAAAGTTCAGAATTTATTTGAAATAGAAATATTTTGTTATCATGTACAATTGTTTACTGTCACTTTTGATCAATTCAATCCATCCTTGCTGAATAAAAGGGGATAATCATAACAAGCTTTCTTGGCACCAGAAAGCTTGAAAACCCCTGATCTAACTCATTTTATGATTTACTGTATGAGCACAGCGAAAACTGATGTTTCAAAAGTAACTTCTTTAAATCACATCCTCTGGAAATGTTGAATAAGCATTTGCGTAAGGGTGGATGCAGAATATAGAGCAGCGGGCGTTTTGACCCCTCAAACAGACCAGAGCAGAAGTGAACAGCGAATGACTATTCAGTCTCTTACTGCTGCCCACACACAGCTGAAGCAGACGACACCCACCATAATGACAGAACACATCTGCATACGCATCTCTCTATCCACCTTTATTCCATGTATTCAATCCATCATGGCTCTTCCACCATCTAGAACTCGTCTTGTGCCACATTCCACCACTCTCAAAATCTGTTAACTATTTAATACACAAAGCTGAATCTCACAAACATGGCCAAACCATGTTTCACACACTAAAATCAAAGAAACCAATTACATTTTGTAAAAAGAAAACAAAACTTTTTTGCATCGCAATACTATTCTCATGCGAATTATGCATATTAATGTTAATGCAGCGTCAGATGAAGAAAGCTTGGTCAATTTTTACTTTCACATTCTGTAGTGAATAATTGACTGGGTGGGGTTTGAGACTTAACTCTTGCACAAAGTTTGCACATTGCTTCTGTGATATCCACTGGCTCACCTCCATGGTTTAAAACTGAAATATTTCCAACATTGTGACATGACATTTTTTCTTTATCACCATCTTTGCTTGCAAAATGATGAACGATTCACATTTTCAAATACAAGTAAAGTAAATAAGTAAAGCCCAACACTGCTAAACAGAAATTAAAAAAATGTAAGGAACAAAAATCAAAAAACACAAATTACTAAAACAAACTTTTGATTTTTAAAATCAAAAATGAATATAAAAAAATCTGAATATTAATAAATGCTATGATAGTTATATTAACAATAATATTAACACAGATCTTTAGATTTTTTTCTTTCAATTTTTGCAATACAATTTTTATTTACATCAGCACAATCTATAAAAAGTACAAAGCAATTACTACCATGATGTATAAATACAACTGAAATTATTATTATTTGCATTACAGTAATCATCATTTGAGTATGAATGTGGTGATTCTGCAAACAAGTTTCATTTTCTTTCTTTTTTTTTTTTTTTGTGCAAAATATAATTTTTTTCCCCTTGTGATTTTGGAGTGAACTATGACCTAGTTTATAGGTATTTATAGGTGATGTGAGATTCTCCCAAAAAACATGTATTATGATTTGTTGGTAAACTATATCCTCATCATTCCGTTACTTTACTTTGTTAACTCTTGGCTAGATTTTGTTTTTTTGTCAAGCTGTTAAAATATAAACTCAGTTTGACCAGGGGCAAGATCGCCAAGGTTGATGCCATGACAACACAGGGCGTGGTATTATGACAACACAGGGTGTGGTGCCAAGAGAAGTCATAGGCATGTCCTATTGTGTTAAGACAAAGAGATCTAAGGCAGTAATTTGAGAAAGTGTGTAAGCATGTGTGTGTGTGTGTGTGTGTGTGTGTGTGTGGTGTGTTTGTGTAACAAGACAACAGGACTTTATATGTTGCAACTCACAGAGCATTATTAAGACATTATTTACCCAAGGTGTTCAGCCTCGGTGACTTTCATTCAATGATTTCCTATCCAAGCAGTCAGATCTTACCTTTTTTAACTTTCTTCTGCAGTTTAATGGTGTCTGAAGATTTCTTCTTGATATCTGCACGTGCCTTCTTATATTCTAAAAAAACAACACAGGCAGGAAAAGAAGAACATTAGACTCTTCAGTGGAAGCAAAAGATAAATGTTAATCAAGGCAGTTGTTCAAATCCCTAATCTTAAATATGAGCAACAATAACTGCCTTCCTTAGCAAGCACTGCTAATAAATTATTCACAATGATGTCAAACGAAACGACCCTTAGCAACCCCAGACAGCCGAGCTGGAGATCGTGTGGGAGTAGCCGCATTTAATGGCAAGTTGCAAAGCAACTGATTGAACGCCTATTTTATATGACATAATGGATTGTTCTTATGAATAAATGATCCATTATGAGCTGTAATATAACTGTATGAGGGACTCCCACAGAGTTAAGAGCCATTTAATAATTAACAGTGCAGCTAATAGCACAGGTTTTCCGACAGTGATGTTGTTAAAGGGGTGATGATGGTATTTTTTACTTATTTTTTTTTGCTAGGGCTGGGTATTGACACAAATTTCACTATTCGATTTCGATTCACAAGCTTGTGATTCGATTTGATTCTGATTCAATTTGATATCAATTCATTTGGATATACAGTATTTGGCAAATTTTCTCAAGGAAAAAATCTCAACTAGTGCTGTGAACTATACAGGGAGTTGGTACTAGGCTACATTACTATAATATTGAAGTTTAATATTAACATTTTTTAAAAGATTTGTATACAAAAAAATGTTTTTTTTTATAATAATAAAAGTTATAATACTAACTTTATAATTATATATTTATGCTTCTACTCCAATTCGTTTTTGAAATTATAAACACTTAAATTGTGGCTGTCATAAAAACTTGACAGATTTTTTTAAACAGTAAAAAAATATAATGAACATGTAATGTGCATATATTTAGCAAAATGCTCCTCTCTAGAGTTCCAATTGACTAATGAGCTTATGGTCACTAAATGGCTTTTCTGAGGTAATTGTAACATTACGTGACATATTGTTTACAAGCTGTTTTACTGACGTCTTTCCACAGTTGAAACACTGAGCGATTACATGAGACATGATATGGATTTCTGTGAGTTGTACTATATCTTTAAACATACCTTCTGATGTTCATTCATGTTTATTTTGTGCTGTAACGCAGCAAAGAGGAGGAGATGACGTGTTCACATGTGCTTCGAGCTAACGCTTCGTTTGATCTGAGGCGGCATCAGCAATCTTTCACGTCACATTAAAGAGCATCAAAACGGTATTTATCGTTTGAATTTCATGATAAAAAAGGCAGAATTTGAAATCTAAGACTTTGTTTCATTTCAAAAGTAACAAAGCACAAAGCTTATTGCGATTTATTGGATGGGAGGCATGCCATGGTTTTGTTCATTCATCAACTAAAAAACAGCATAGACTAAAAGATCATTTTTTTTGGATTTAAGAATTGGTATCGGTTCATAAAAATGAGAATCGATTTATTCTTTTATCGCCCTATTTTTGCCCTGAGGTCCACTTAACCAAAAACAATCATAACCTAGTTTTTAATGGGCATTTTTACTCTTAAAGGGATAGTTCACTCAAAAATGAAAATTCTGTCATGATTCTCTCATACTCATGTCGTTCCAAACCCATGAGACTGGTTAATCTTCTTAAAATTCATATGGATTTATTTTTACGATGCCTATATGAACTTTTTGGATCTTCTTAGATTTTAACCAAAGATTTATGGGTTTGGAAAGACATGACTATGAGTAAATGATGACAGAATTTAAATTTTTGGGTGAACTATCCCTTTAAGACTTTAGCCCTTTGAGTAACATTAATTAAATCATTTGTGTAAGTCGTTAATATGTGAAGTCTGAACATGATGCATGCAACACTGGATATTCTTCTAGGTATTTTATTATTATTCTGCTTGAGTTTACCAACTTTTCGTTTTCAGGTTTAAATTCAACCCTACTTAGCTTGAAACACTTCCATTAAAGGATTAAAACGATACTTTACCTCCTGCCAACTTTTTGCACACAAAGGTAAAATACTAAACCTGTCGAATTCCGATTATATCACACAGGGAATGAGGCCGATACCTTTGGCATGGTCTTTATCCAGCTGACTGGCAACCTTCTTCCACTCTTCAATTTTCAGTTCCAGAGGAGTGATCAAGTTATCCATGAGAGCCCTACACACACACACAGTTGTCCATACAGGTAATGCATTGTATAATACATAATCTTCATTACCAATTTAACTAATCAGCTTATGAAAAACAAAGGAGAAATAAATAGTCGTACGTGGTAAACAGTTTGAGCTTGTTCTCAATGCTTCTGTGTCTCATACACATCCTGGTCAAAGCTGATCCGATCTCTTTCGTCGCTCCTGGAGGGAAAAAAAAGAGAAAGGAAATTAATATCAATGTCCTTAATCTCACAATCTTCCATTCTGAGCTCCATCAGAAGCTGCAAAATGCCAAGAGGAAAAACACGTTGCTTAAGAGTTCTGAAAGAACAGTTTCATCACATTGTTCTCTTCTCTCCTCTCTTCTCTTCTCTTTAATCCTTTCTTCCCCCACTCTTTCTTTAATAAATGGCTGAATGGGCTTCATTTTGTAACGTCTCAGACAGTTTGCAACATAACTCATCTTATCTTTCACAGGAATGTATGGTTCAAACGAAGCAACACAGATCTCTCATTAATGCGGATTAAAGGAATCGTTTGCCCAAAAATGAAACTTCTGTCATCATTCACTCACCCTCATGTTGTTCCAAACCCATATGACTTACTTTTTTCAACCGATTCATTGATAAGATCTGGCTGAAAAGAATGATTTGCTCACAAAGACAGAAGACTTATAGTGAACGAATCATATGGACATATTTCACTTTACTGTAATTGCATGGAAAAAAGAATGGACAACAGTCAAACTTTCTTCAACGGGAGAAGGAAAGTCAGTCCTACTGGTTTGGAATGACATGAAGGTGAGTAAATAATGGCAGAAATATCATTCCATTGAGGTGGGTAATTACATTACTGCACTCAGGATCTGTAAAAGAGTCTCTAAGCACATTTGACCTAGTTTCTTTTAGCACAGGCCTTGTACCTGCATCAGGGCATTCTGACCCAGAAGAGGGGAGGACGGGACACATATAGACATCTTGACCGAGAAGCATTTCCTCTCTAAATACAAAACGCCTCTAATGAGAGCTCAAAAATTCATTTAAAGAATAAAAATACGAGAAATAGAGCTAGGAACTAAGGAAAAATAAACATTCTGTACAGTTAATTGTATAAATTATATATAATACACTACTGTTCAAAAATCAGTAAGATTTTCTTTTAAAAGAAATTAATATTTATTCAGCAAAGATACATTAAATTAATCAAAATGTGAGAGTAAATATATTTATAATGTTACAAAAGACTTTTTTCAAGACTATTTCAAACAAATGATGTTCTTTATATTCATCAAAGGATCCTGAAAAAAATTTATCACCTTTTCCACAAAAATATTATGCAATGTAATAATGTTTCTCTGACCAGCAAATCAGCATATTAGAATGATTTCTGAAGGATCATGCGAAACTGAAGACTGGAGTAATAATGCTGAAAATTCAGCTTTGCCATCACAGGAATAAATTGCATTTTAAAATATATTAAAAATAGAAAACGTAATATTAAAATTTAAAAATATTAAAATGTAATATTTCACAATTGTTACCGTTTTTTATACATGGAAATAAACTACAAAACAACTCATAATGCATGGTTTTATATAAAACTCTTCAGTGCCATAATACTGAGTAATTAGTGCTGCGGCCCCAAAGTTTTAAACAGGTCAATTACTTTGCTTCTGCATAATCACGCTAATGCATCACTGCACCAAACCCTCCAGCATGCAGGGAGAGCACTGCACATTTATCAAGACACCGCTCACACGAACCCCTTTCCACAGACACGGTGCCAGAAAAACCAGCTCTTCCACGGCCCCTCAAGCCTATGCACTCATTATCTTTGGTTAGTAACGACACAGTTTAGCAAGTACAAAACTAGACCGCGCCCATTATGATCAACAAAGGTGTTTACACACTGCAAACTTCATCTAGCTAAAATTCATTTATTTAGCAATACAATGTGCGAAACAATTGTTATGAATTGTATTCATTATAACATAATGATTACTTTGCCTTTCCAATTATTCTTTTTCTAGGTAAGGAAAATATGGAAAAACAATCTCTCACAATCAGTAAAGGCAGCTCATTTTAGGGCCACACACACTGCTGGACTTTGTTTGACTTTTTCCAACCTAAAGTCAGCTAAGGAAGAGAAGAAAAAAAAAGATGCTACATTTCCGGGCTAACACATGTACAGCTGAGAAGCACAGCCAAAAAAAAAAAGCTACATTTAATCACTGATCTGAGAGGAATTCATCTATTCACTTGATAACAGCTGAGGTAAACGTCTGGGAAAGGAATTGACTAGACTGGTATACTATTAGCCTGTATGTATGATAAATTACTCTGTAAATAATTCTGATTACAAAACCTGATAAACTAGCTAGATTATGCATTACATCGCAATGATACATCCATTAACCCACCCATAAAAACACATAAAAAGGTCACATCTGATGAGTCGGAAACTCTAAAATTACATAATTGCTATTAACATACTCGACCCAGTGAGTCACAGTGACTGAAATATTAAAATAAATTAAGTTAGGACTGTGCAAACAGTCTTAATGCTGCCATTAAACCATCTAATCAGATATGCTTTAAACTGGACTGCTGACTGTGTTTGAGCAGGATGTAGTTGATGCAATATGCAAATTGTGCATATAACAAGTTCATGCCGTTCATCTTCCGTTAACACTCACATCTTGTTTTCATTCAATCACTGAGCCCTCTTCAAAATAACCAAACCTTTAATTGAAACAAAAGTGTAAAGGAACACAATTAACTCTGCCTGCATTCACACTGTCCCACTGGCTTTGAAAGTGGACTCGGATTGCTTTTACGGACAAAAGGGTCTCACGCCACTTTTCACTCACAATAATTCAATTCAATATTACAATTTTATTATATAACAGTAATGTATGTCAAGTCAATCCTACTTTAAAGCAAAAGAACTTGAAGACATTTCACTTTCTGTGTGTGTAGCAGCTCCTCATTCCAAATTTGGAGAAATGCTGTCAACTTCTCAATTTTCCCACAAAATTCTGATTTAGTTGTGTTTTTCATTAAGAGTAATAATGAACTCACCATTCAAGCAACTGCCACCCCAAATTGTCACTAATTTGAAAGCGAAAGTAAAATCTGAACGGCCGCACAGGCATTCATAATGGTGCGTGTTCACTTTGTGCGGACCACGTGAGCATGAAGCTCAACTTCCATAGGCAAGAACTGAAAACACTCGCTCTGCACCAGTGGAGACGCACTGTTATGGATGCCCGTGTGGTATGGCCGTGTGCATTTTACTTTGAATTCAAATTGGTGATCTGAAAGCGGGGTGCAAAAAGGGGGAAAAACTCCAACGTCCCCACCCCCAGTGATACCGGTATTACCGGTGTTGTCACACGTCGATTAACCGGTGGGAAAATTTCCTCAACATCACATCCCTAAAGCACGGTAATGTAAATATATATTATATAATATATGTATTACATAACATACAATAACGTGCAAGTAAAGTGAACCTTGCATGCATAATGCAAGTTAAAAGTCCAATGCTCGAGCATTGACAACAGTCAAATTATAACCCTATAACTGAAGTGAATTCTTGATACTGTTCTGTTTTTTCCATTGAAGTTCTTCATAAAACGACATCTCTGTCACTGTACTTCCTGGTAAGCATTTCCCTGATCTATAGCTGGGGGCAGCAAATGTGTGCTCTCTAAAATCTGACTGTTCCTCCAGCAGGAGTTCGACTAGACATGTCATATCATGCACTTCACTGGTCTTTTTGTTGCTGTGAGCGTGATCTTCAGCGCAGCAACTACTGCAACAAACTGGTCTCTGTTGATGTTTTGAAGTCAACTCATTTGACTGGGGAGGTGGGACGTCACACCCCGACGCCTCGGGCTGACGCTCAATGAGTCACATTACTGCCACGACATGTCACACGCAAGATCTCAACACATCTGCTGGGGGGTTGAGTTGAGACGTTAAAAGTTTTCAAATGTCTCTGATGTCAATCAACCGGTGTCGAATAAAAGCAGCTCAAAAAAACAAACTTTGTAAGAATAGTTCTCCAACTCTATAATTACAAGGTGTTTCAGTATAAACCCCTTTTGAAGTCAGGCAAAAATTGTTGCCAATTCAAAAACTGTGTGAAATTTGTTCTTCCCTTTTTTAATTCCTCGTAGGAGTAACAGATCAAGCTGATTGCACAATTCTGTATATTCTTGGGATAAAACTTCACCGGCTTGCCAATTTTCCAGCCACTTTAAAAGCATCTGTTATGCTTGGTGGAAACCACAATAGGGAGCATTCAATTAATTTAACTGCTTGTTACTGTCTAAATCAGATTAATCTATCTTTTGTGGCTATGTATTAAAAACATTACCAAACAATTGCATACCACTTTTTAAAACAGTTGGGATGGAGCTGTGGCTTAGCGGTTAGCACACATGCTCTAACACATGCATTAAGATCTGTAGATTCGAATCTAGCTTCAAATTGTTTCCAAATCCTATATTTTACCCATAATTTGCAGTTCTCGGTCTCCTGTGCCTATAAATAAAGTGAGAAAATAGCGGGGGTTGGGTGGGAATGCTTAAGTTAATGAACTAAAAACCATTTTTTAAAGGTTTCTAAGCGATCCTGGGTGGAGTAACTTCCTGTTGACGTTTGAAGTGTTGTCAAACAAAACAGAGGCTAGCTAGACCCTCCTCCTCCTCCTCCTCCTCCTCCTCCTCCTCCTCCCCCTCCCCTCCGTCTTTCCTGAAACAGTCATGAACGCGCATTTAAAATCATTCTTGTCGGTTATTGGCTGGAGCATGTTTATTATGATTCGTGGTCCAGGCTGCACCAGTTTGTTTTTGTTGCCGTTTTTCTTGTGGCGACTACAGAGGCCGCGTTTTTTACAGTGTGTTCAGGGGACAGGCAGCTATCGGATAGTGAGGAGATGTTTGCTGTATGTGACAAAAAATGTTTTGGCCTAAAAACGCGTGACATAACTTAGAGCACCTTTAATATTAAAAATAAATCTGGGGGCAAAATGATGGAGATAAAAAAGGTAGCAAATTTGGGCTCAGGGAGCCAGTTTGTGATTTCTGTTCCAATTATATAAGCAATGTTATTCAGATATACACAAATTTTAATTTTATAATGAAGCCTGGTTGATATCAAAATCATGCATTATCACACATTAAAAAGAATTAATAAAAAATAAAAAAAGTCTAATACTTACAAATCCATTCAGTAGCTTTACAATGGAATCAGACAGTAACATGAGGGTAATTAGATATCTACCACGGTTTTGAATGACTGATTACCAATTCATATACCATGCTGTATTACCATAGGACAATTTCAAAAGAATACCATTACACTATAATGATATTTATGTGAAACACCTGAAGGGAAAAAAAATAAAAAATCATATTACACATATGTACACACACTATTTGTTTTTTATCTTTATAAAAATATATAAATATTTAATACATAAATATATAAATTATATATAATAATTATTTTAAAAAATAAATTATATATAAAATATGCATTTATTTATAAACCCCAAACAATACCTAGGGAAAAAAAAGTGCAAGAATCAAATACAAATCTAGTTTTTCTGAAACCATATTAAAATATTCAAGCACTTAGATGAGTGTGTCTAATACAAAAAGGTTCTTCACTGTTCTTGCCAATGTGATGTATGATCCCCATTAAACCTCTTAATCACACAAAGATGGTCTTTATCACTGACAGAGAGACTGTACGTTTCCGTCAGCGCACAAATACTTTCCACTCGCTTGTGCCGTTAGAAAAGAGTCCATAACTCAACATAAAGCCAACCCTTTGCACACAACCTCAGAAGAACAACACGCTCAGTTACGCACACCTAGCTGGCGGCCTCATCACCTTAAACGGTCAAAATCATGTTTGCTCAAGAGCAATAAACTTTTCCACGTTTTCCTCAATGGAAAAGCTTTTGCTTAGCCACAATTTAATTCCCCTGCACATAAGCTGGCTGTATGAAGAGAGCTAAAGAGGACAGAAAGAGCATTGGGCCAGCATTCACGGCGTTCCGTTTCAATCTCAGATTCTCTATTGAGTTTTCTGACCGCTGGTCAGTCACAATATATTCATTCAGATTGAGAGAGAGGCCTGAAGAATGAAACCTTAGTTAACAAGCACTCACTGCTGTCTGTGATATGATGCTTAAAAGAGGCCTTTCTGTGGACAAAGACAACCATTCACACAGACACAGCACACCTTGATCACACTCGCACATACAAAATGACGTCACGTGTACACTAAAGATGGCTAAAGTTCTGGTACTTTGATATCAAGTCAGTATAAAAATAATAAAACAAATGTGTTCAGCACATTAGTTTTTCCTGTAGTATAATAATAATAATAAAACAATTAAAAAATGCAATACTCATGGTGTAAGACACTGAATAAAAGTATTAAAGGGGACCTATAATGGGGACCTTTTACAAGATGTAATTTAAGTCTCTGGTGTCCCCAGAATGTGTCTGTGAAGATTCAGCTCAAAATTCCTCACAGATAATTTATTAAAGCTTGTCAAATTTGCCCCTATTTGGGTGTGAGCAAAAACACGCCGTTTGTGTGTGTCCCTTTAAATGCAAATGAGCTGCTGCTCCCAGCCCCCTTTCCAGAAGAGGGTGGAGATTTAACAGCTCACGCTTTGGTTGCTCAACAACAACAAAGCTGGAGAATCTCACGCAGCCAAAATGAGGATTGTCAGTAACGGTGTTCAGCCTTACATTGTTCAAACCGGAGTCAGACACTGATGAAGAGACTCAGGAAGAAGTTACAACTTTTAGAATGAAACTGGACGTTTCTGAATGGTTAATGGATACATTTATGTAGTTGCTGTTGAGTTGATTCAACTCATCCACTAGCATGTGCCATCATGTTAATCTTTTGTGCAAATCCAGCATTGAATTGACCCTCGTTTGTGAAGCAGTCCTGCGTAAAATGATGGCATGGAAACAACACTCTACTACAACAACTCTTCCTCTTCTCTAAAGCAGCCCAACATGGCCTCACCCCCTTTGTTGCATGTTCTCGGGGACAGGGTTTATGTAAATTTTGGGGTTTGTGATGTCACCAACCCAGGAAGAAGCTTGTTGTAGTCCCTACAAGCCGTTTGCTGTAGTCCTTAAAATGAGATTTCTGAAAATATTTCCCTTTCAAACTGAACTTTGAGCATCGTAACTTTGCAGATTTTTTAATGCTCAAACAGCAACATTACACACTAACTAAAGTTAACAGGTGAAATCATAATCAAGGACCCCTTTAACTTCCATTTGTAAAAGTAAAAATAGTCCATTTGATTATCGGTACAGAGACAGAGTAGACCATTATAGAGAATTAAAAATAATGCAAACAATGCAATAATGTGAGTGCTGAACTAAAAATTCCTAATTCATTGCATGCCAGTTTGCAGGTCAGATCAGAGTAAACTATTCAGTGTTGATGTGCTTAAAACATTTATTACACTATAGTTCAACCAAATTCATTTGAAGATCAATAGATTTCAGGGAAAAGTTTTGCAAAGCGTGTTCAGTCCCACAAACTTTCCGCAGCTCAATATCTTGTTAAAACACAACGTTGCATCAGAATATCATCCACCTTAACTACTGGGAGAAGATTCAGTAATAAAACATTATATGTCTCTCCTCAGGGTTCACAGGCTATTTCATTGTACTGACATCAGCCAGCGAACACCAGAGGTCTACACTCCCAGCTGGTCTCCTTGAAAAATTGCTGAACCTTAATGACCCCACATGAGGAAGTGAAATATTAAGAGTGTCTTAATGAAGCAGTTTTTTTATGCAAGCAAATCTGATTAGCATTATTGCGTGAATCCGTTAAGTGCATTTGCTCATACACAATGGTGCACTTTTCTCAGTAGTGTTAAGTCCTGTTTGTATCAAATCTAATGCAAAGAAATGACACCAAAGTATAATGCCTTTTTTGGTACTGAAAATTGCTCATAAAAATATATTATAAAACGATATATATATATATATATATATATATATATATATATATATATATATATATATATATATATATATATATATATATATATATATATATATATATATTAAAGAATTGAATGTTTGGTGTCTTTTTCAGCATCAAAAAAGAAGAAGAAAAAAGAAAGAAAAATCATTAATAAAAAAATGACAACCTGCAAAAAAAGAAGGGATTTCATAGGCATTGCCTTGTTATAAAATCATGTAAGTGCCTTTAGTGACAAAAACGTGACGTGAACAGGCTTTAAAATGTCAGGAAAGGGTAAATATATGCAGGCAAACACTGAAATATTCTCTATAGGGATCAATTAGCTAGTCTAAATCTTATTCTCTCTGGTTCAGAGGGAAGATATCTACATTCAGAACGAGAACTTTATTGTCTTGTTTTGCAACAAAACCCTTCTTATGTATTAGTATGAAGTTCGGGTAGAAATCACATTCATAGAGGCATTCCTCCCTCTTTAACACTTCAAGATTTCAAAAGCACCGAGTTCAGAATCATGATGACAGATGAAGGTGCAATACAAGGAAAAGCTCGTGTCTATATAAGGCATCTTTGTCAATGAAGGCTGACCCTGTAGCAGATCAGCTAGAGGCAACGTCAGCAGAATCGCCAGCCATCCTGCTTGGACTTCAGGGACCAGTGGACTGAAGAGTTGCCAATTCAGCTTCATTCAGGTCATGTGTGCCCTTCAGGGGGATAATGAATTGCAAATCTCTTCAAGGAAGCATGTACAAGCACACAAACCCTCACAGATGCACGCAAAACTCAACGTGCACCGTTATTACCCAAGAAACAGCAGTTGAACTGATCTATAGCACGTAATGTACCATTTTCACCCCCAAAAACTAAAACAAAGCCCTAGTCAAACTATTTTCCTAGTGACATCATACCACATAATTAATTTCACTTAAGTGTCGTGGAACCTTCCGAATGGGACTACTGTTTTCTGTGCTGTGTTCAAATTCAAACCAAAAATAGTTAAAGCCTGAGACAGAGCGGTCATAGGTCATTTCACTGGTGGTGTGTGTGTTTCCAAAGGAAACGGTCAGTGGCTTGCCTTCCCCACCAAGGTCGGGACACTCTCGTAAACCACGTCTGGGGACAAACTTCCTCCCTAAGCTGACTTTAAATGATCTGTCACGGCATACCAAGGCATCCCGAGTCCTTCCTGGCCTTCAGGCGTTGTCTGTATTATCCTTCCTTAATATAAAGCACAAACTCATACATCTAAATGTGCAAAATGCAAAAATGCAATTCATCTAAAATTTCTCAAATTTTTTCCACATGAGCACTAGGGTTGTGAAACGGACTCCTCTTACCTCTGTGTGCTATCATTCAACAAATCTGAAAATAAATAGGGTTGTCATAGGTTGGCAGGAGGGTTTTAAACACAAAACACCATATCAGCTAGCTGAGAGCTGGCAAGTTCTTTCAACTGAGTGAAACACTAAAAAAAAAAAAAAAAAAAAAAAAAAAGAGCCTAGCAAAGGTCATTTTTGTTTTGTGAGCAAGATTATGTTGTAGAAAAGCTGGTACAGTCAAACTCATTGAACTTCATAGGGTGCCTATTTTAGGTACAAACTCCCTAAAATTTGTACCTCCCCCCCACTCCCATTTTTCCTGTTTTACTGTATTTTTGATCAAGTAAATGCAGCCTTGCTGAGAACAAAGAATTTTTCAAAAACAAAAATAATCTTACCAACCTCAAACTGTTGAATGGTAGTGTAAAATTTGTTCTGTTCCTCATACAAAGCTTTATATATAGCTCATAAATCAGTGTGAATTCTATAGAATTAATTTATAGTACTTTTATGGTGCTTGAATGTCCTATTTGGATCTTCAGTCTGTGGTTACTGTATGATGTCATTGTATGCAGCCGTTTTTGGGTGAACTAATCCTTTAAAGCAAAAAAGAAAAACTATTTTTAAAATGTACTTTTAAAAGCTACAATCACTGGGTACAACAATTGCTGTTATTTCAAGCCACACAAGCGTGCATCTTGGCCAAAAGATCTTATATGCAGACTTGTGATTCTTGTTTAAAAAGCATGCATGGAAAGAGGATGTTCTCCACTGGATCACAGGGTTGCGTTTGTACCACTTGGTTCCTTTCTCCATGTGAGTCATGGAGGCCCTACTTTGCCACAAGCCTCAAAACAAGATAAAAGCTCTAGGCAGTTTGTGTTCCAAATGATCACTGGGTCAAGTGAGTTCAAAACATCTGCCACAGAAACGCCCTACGAAGTGGTTGCATTAGACTTTCTCATTGTCTGTTATTTTGACGGACAGTCCTAACCGTCATTTTAATTTTATTGATAACGCATTTAACAGCTTTTGTTTTTGTTAACATTTTCATTTTTAATCATGAACTTATAGAACGAGCATAGGGGCAAGATTATGCATTTAGTTCAGTGGAATTATGCATTTATTTATTAAGAGAACAGATGAACAGAGACTGTACGTCACTTTTCAGGTTCAACACCACGGAGCAGAGGGAAGTTTTTTTTTTTTTTTTTTCCTGCAGTTACAGCAGAGGCCACTAAGGCCGTGTTTCCAACTGATATTAAGATGCATTTTGGTCGATCGGATCACAAGTAGACAAGGGAGACATACCCGTTTACACCTGTTTTTTTCAACACTAAGTAAAGCAGATGTAAATAAAACGTTCTTTAACACAGACGTTGTTGTGAAGCGCTATAGCGTACGGATTGAGGAGCAACATGAACAAGGTATCCCTCGAGAAATTCCTCTGCAAGCAGATGATCTGTGGGCATAGACTGCATAACATCTGGGTTTGGTTTAACACGCGTCTATAAAAACAAGAAATGTACAAAAGTGGTCCATATGACATTTGGACAAACATGACAGCCTAAGATCAACTTGCACTATTCACATGATCCGAGTAGATTCGTTGTTACAAATAAATTTCAAACAAAAACCACTAATTAACATAAGTTTTTAGTTCATGCTTTATTGCATCTAACTTGGTAATGGCATGGTGTTTATCAAAAAAAATGAAAGTCAAAAATCTCACACTTTTTTTGTCCAAACATGACCATACAGTCATCCCATCCTCGTGTCTGTACTCCCTCTTTGCCGCTCTATTAAACGGAGTCCAAAATAAACTCCATTCCTTCATTCTTCAAACACTAGTTTAGCTGGTGCCCACTCATGCCCGGCCCACACAAAAGCATCCAGTGTGTCCGTGTTACACAGTCCGTCACTGTTCACACCTACTCACTTCACCCACTGACTCTCTCCACAGCACAGACTCGACATTCAACGCCTGCTCATGATTCAGACGCCTTCTTTTTTATTTATACATTTATAAAGAGTCACAAAAACGTGCTACAAAAATGCTGTGGAACGGAAATGTCAGGTTTTTTATGTTCCTGATGTGTGACACCCTTTCCATGAGCCCATGATTCAGCGTTCAAGCTTTTTTTCTTATCTGTAAGTTTCCGTCTCCTGCTAGCCTGTGCCTAGTCTCCCGCAGATAGACTTTGACTAGCAGCATAAAGTCTGGTACAACTTGCAGCTTATTCTGGTCAAGAAACCACCTGATGGACATAAAAACAACCACAGTTAATTCTTTTGTTTAAGGGTGCGAAATCTGAAATCGGCCATATAAAACAAATTTCAGATGCTCAAAGATAAATTGTTTACATGCCACAAAGCCAATGAAAATTTGGAATGGCAATTTTAGCCAGATCTTGTCATTTTTTAGTGCAATACATTTAAAACTCATGTCATACTGTAATTCAATGACGCTGAAAATATTATATGAAACTCCAGAGGCAGTTTCACTTTAGATAAAACATTGGGTGTGCCAACTAATTATGCAACATCTACCACTGTGGTAACCAGTCACGAGTTCCTTGAGAGACTAGAGAAGAGACTAAAACTTTTGTTCTTTTAAAATCCATCTGCTTAAAAAAAAACGGCCCCAAGGGAACACATCCACTGCATGGTACCGACCTTATGATTCACAAGGCAAGTTTATGCAGGCCTTTTCAACAGAGAACGTACCGTCACATAAAATGAAATAAATCCAGTAGCAAGAGAATCACTGCTAAAGGTGAAGTCCATTCATGTCAATGTGATTTATCATGGAAAGTGAATCACAGGAAAGAGCAACGTATAAAAGAAAAATAACTTGAAATATTCTCTGTATAATAAGATGATACTTAAAGGGATAGTTTACTCAAAAATGAAAATTCTGTCATTATTTAATGAATGGATCTTTTTAGTTCACAAAACCACTCTGAACGATTCTACACAATTCACTGAATACATTATCCAGTCAGATTGGTTAAAAGCTCACTGTAGTGGAGGATTATCAGTAAATAATGACAAAATTACTAAATTTTCTGTCTTTTATTATGCATTTTTGTTCAAAAGTTTGGAGTCTTACACTCACCAAGGCTGCATTCATTTGATCAAACATACAGTAAAAACAGTAATATTGTGAAATATTATTAAATAATTTTCTCTCTCTCTCTCTCTCTCTCTCTCTCTCTCTCTCTATCTATATATATATATTTATTATTAAATAACTCCCAAAATGCATCTATACTGAACAACCGTTATGTTTCGTACTGAAATCTGCTGCTTTTCGTGCCTTAATTCAAAGACTTTGCTTCAGTCAGCACAGCAGTGCAAGTGCAAAAGACGTGCGTGACGGGCTACACTTCAAACATTGTTTACAAGGTGAAACTGGTAGGACGCATTTAACCAGACTGTCTCATGCTGCTGATGTTTCAGCCAAATTAACTGTAAATACTACATTTGGATTATCATAAGCAAGGTTGGAAATTAATGGGGGCTTGGGGCAAAATGCCTCGATAATTAATTAAAAAAAAAAAAAAAACACTTATGAATGCCCATGCGCATATTACTTTAGATTTTGAAGTAGTATGGTGGGTGGGTTCGTTATTATTCTTATTCTTATGAAAAACACAACAACAAAACAGTACAATGACAAACTCAGACAAACTTGACAAACTTACATTTCGCTTTGCAACCAAATCTTCATCCATCGTCTTGTCATTCAAAGAAGTGAGGGAAGAAATGGGCAAAGTAAGGTGAAATCTGACTCCTGCTGCTGATCTGTGCTGCGACTCTCATTCGGCTCATGGAGAATTGAGCAGATGCGTTCGGTTTTTAACTGTATCTGTTCTCTAACTTAACTAAATAATTTTTATTACTATAAAAAAATAAATAAATCAAAACGATGGTGGGGGGCGGTGCCGCGGTCACGGTGGGTAAGCGATATAACCTGTGTTGTGGCTGAACACTGTTAACACTGTCGATTGCAGCAAGCCTAATATGTAAGTTAAGTACTATCACACGAGTAGACTACCGTTTCTCCAAGTATTGGCATGACTGCAAATGTGACACTTACTGATCTTATTGAAGTCCAATAAACAAGTTGGTAATAAGTGACAACATTTTAGCTACAATACTGTCTGTTTTGGCTCTATTTCGTGAAAATAGTCTGAAACAAAGCCACACCAGAACTGTTGCGCATCTCCAAGCAACGGTGATTCCTGAATGAATCTGCGTTTTGAATGAATGACTCGCACATTAAGATTTACCGCCACCTACTGCCGTTTTTATTTTCCTATTTACATTTATTTTCATATTTACACTTTACATAAACTGTTTCTGCTTAAAATATCTTTTAAAAAGTTACATTTTTACATATTTCTAATTTAAAAAAATATATATATTTAAAAACATTCGTACAACATTATTTACCAATGAGCTGCATTAAGCAGTCTATGTACATGTGTCTAAATAATACCACTTCAGATGGAGCTGAACAAGGTGCGGAAGTCTAATGCAACCTCTGAGATATATATCTATATCTATATCTATATATCTATATATATATATCTATATATCTATATATATATATATATCTATATATATATATATATATATATATATATATATATATATATATATATATATATATATATATATATATATATATATCTATATCTATATCTCTATATCTATATCTATATCTATATATATATATATATAATATAATTTATAGATTTTAATATAATATAAATGTATTCCTGTGATAGTACAGCTGAATTTTCAGCATCATTACTCCAGTCTTCATTGTCACATGATCCTTCAGAAATTGTTCTAATATGCTGATCTTTTGCACTGTAAAAAAGTTGCTGCCTTATATTTTTTAAGTACAATCAACTTGGATGTACTTGGAAGTCATTTCAACTTAAATTACATTAAGCTGACTTAAAATAAGATGAATCTTGTATAACTTATTTTGATGAGTTAAAGCAATGTAAAAACATGTCATAACTTACTAATCATATAATTTTTACAGTTAAGAAACTATTATTATTATCAATGTTGAAAACAGTTGTGCTGTTTAATATATTTTTTATATTCAGGATTATTTGATGAATGGAAAGTTTGATGAATGGAAAAGCATTTATTTGAAATACAAATCATCTGTAATATTATGAACGATTTTACTGTCGCATTTGATAAATTTCATGCTGAATAAAAGTATTAATTTATTATAAAAAAAAAAATTCTTACTGACCCCAGAACTTTTAAACAGTAGTGCACTTTAAAGGTGTTTTTGCCTTTATTTTGAAACTCGACAGCCTTAAGCCTTATTATAAATATCTCCTATTGTGTTCCAGAGAAGAAAGCAAGCAATACAGGTTTGGAATGACATGAAGGCGAGTAAATAATAACAGAATTTTCATTCTTGGGTGAACTATTCCTATAAAGGGTTCAGCAGAAAAAGTTGGGAAGTCCTGCTTTAGACATTGAGGTTTAAGACACTACAAATATATATGTATCTAGTTTATGAAGAGTAAAATAGGTCAGACAGAATTGAGAGGCTGTTAAAATAGTGCTGTATGGCATACATCCATACATAGTCTTTACGTGAAAGGGTCATTGGACTTCACAGCTGTCCACCGCATGCTCAATCACTCTCAGATGGGATTGTGAAGGGGGTAGTGAGGGTCAGCTCTCTCAGTGGGTTAATTCCCCACAAACACATACATGCCGATACAGCCTTCCTGTATCTGGAATGTTTGCAGTGGGGTCTGACGTTTGAGGGTCAGTAGGGGATCCAAACGCGTGCACACATTTTACAGACAACTGGGGCTGGTGTGGCCCCTTTGTGAAAGTGTGGCAGCTGTGAACCAGGCGCAGTCCAAAACAGGTGTGGGACCAAAACGGCACCCCAGCCAGTGACGGTGCAACAGTGCTTTTGACGACTCCTCCAGACTATACCTCCATATATTCATTATACATCTGCTGTTCCCTTTTTTGTCTTAACACAGCTGTCCATGGATCATTACACACGCAGTACCTCATGAAGAGAAGCTACCCAGACAATTGATTTTATCTTCAGTGGGCTGTAAGAACAAGAGCTCAAACTTAATGTTAAGTGAGAGAAGATGAAGAATTTTCCTTAGAAGTGAGCACTAGAATGTCCTGCTTTGATATTTATGGTTTATTCACTAGGGCACAAGCTCATGAGATACACATTTAGGCCAGCAGCTGTCCTCTAAGGAGCTGACTTAAAAGTGCTGTGGAAGAAAAAGGATGGCCGGACATAAAACAAGGGAGCGGGGTAGTTTCTCTCCTCATCTGTTACAACGGAAGGAATGGGGTTGTAAAATGCAGGCGAAATTGTGAATCACGACCTGATCACACCCTTTGAGATGAAGAGAACTGCTGAAGAAGAGCATGCAGGGCAGTTCTGGTCCGTAACCTCCAATAAAACGCAAGAGAGAACAGGAAAAAAAGAAATCTATCAATCAATTCAGTCAGTGAATGAATGAGTGTGGGATAGATGAATGCATGGATGAGAAAGATGGAGGATGGGGTGGTTATCTCATCCTGTCTTTTGGCTACCACATGGACAGATGCTTTGGAGGAAAGAAAGTGGAGACAAGCTTATGTCGGAGATCTGGGCTGGTCTTTATTATTCATTAACATCATTGATCTTAGACATGGATGGATAAGTAAGGGAAAATGTCCAGTCAGCTAGTCATTATTGCAAAATAAAGATCAACAGGGTGACCAGGACATTACACAAATATATTTTGTCCTGAGAATGTTGTAATTGACCGATCAGAATCAAGAAACAGTGAGCCACGTAATAGGCGGAAACAATTAATTACCCAATATTGGATATCCCAAATATAATTTCTTTTTTTAAATAAATCCATACATTTGCCTTCTATACCCACTTAATAAATAAGACATAAATCTCAATTTACAACTGCCAAATCATTATTACTGTCAATATTTAAATAAAATTAATTACATTAACTCTAAATAAATTTTAGATTGCATAAAATGTAATCTTCTGCATATACCCATAATTTATTATAATATATTTATAATGTAATTTAATGTGAAAATACATATCCATCAATTTTCTAGAAAACAACTTAAACGTTTTCAATAGCAATTTTATCAAATGAAAGAAACCCTGCGTAGATGGGTTGGTTGAGCAAAGCTGTCTCAGCTGTGATCAATAAGCCGACTGATCAGGTTTAGGGGATGTGGGTGGTTCAGCAGCTGACATGCTTGTGAACATAATCAATACTGAGACTGAAGTCAAGGGTCTTGGTAGAAATGAGACAACAGAGAGTAAGTGTGAATGCCCTACAATGAAAGAAAAAAAAAAGATTTTGCTGCCTTTTCAAATTAATCAAAAAGAGCTAAAGCAGCATGATAGCAGCATGCTTGTCCCAACTTGATTTCATTGTGTTCAATCCACTTAAATTTTGAAAAAAATTGTTTACTTTATCCATTTGTGTTGGGATTAGATGAGTGAGTTTTGTTGTATTAACTGAAACTGGGCGGTGGATTGTTAGTTCCCAGCATACTTTGCATATGGCTGGATCAGGAGAGTAAATGTCAAAATTAATTGTTATTTTATGTGTTTTTGAGTGAAGGAAAAGCCATGTTAATGATTCATGTTTGTTATATTTGACATTTAAAAGAGTTTCTGTTATGTTGAAGATTTTATGGTTACCATTGTGCTGAAGAGTAGAGCTTATGGTTAGGTTGTGGATGACTGCATGTACAAAGACTATGATGCATGAGGCTACGTCCAATGAGTAATAGCTTTGCTAATGCCAGTGCAGAAACAAGTATCTTTCTACTTGTGCTGTGCGAGCTGCAAACAATTGTTCTTTAAATTGTTCAGCATAACAATGTCAAATACTAATACTTTTCCTTTACCTCAAAATCACAGACTTGAATATACTGGAATCTACACAATATGCCTTAACTAAAAAAACTAAAACAAACATGGTAAAAAAAAGAGAAAATAGACCAATAATATATAAGATAGAAAACACGGCTAAATATTGCAAGTTTAGTTATCTCGACAAATATATTTGGACCATCACCTATTAAATTACTGGTAATAGTTTATTATCAACAACCTTAAATTCTCACAATGCATGAATTCATAGATAAAGAGAAGTGAAAGGAAAGCGACTACACAAAGAACAAGCCTGTCACAACTCAACTATCTGAAGAATGTAAAATGTACAGCAGTCTCTTCAGACTAAAAGAGATGTCAGTCATGTCAATGCCAACTTCCTAATCAAACATAAACTCCAACCCAAACACATGCACTATTCCCAGTGTTTCCCATACATGACCTAGACTGTGGCGGCCCGCCACATTCAAATTTGTCCCGTCAGAGTCTCAAAATTAAATGGAAATTAGGCCTGTCGCGATAATTAAATAACCGTCTGATAATTGCGCTCTTTTATACGGCAAAAGTGGGAGTCGTAGAGCAAAAGAAATAGACTAGCACCAATTAAGTTTTCATGCACTATATTCAAAGTCATCTGAAGCCATTCCATAGCTTCATGTGAGGGACAGAAGAATACGTACATAGTTAAATTTAGTTTATTGCCGTTTCTGAACAATGTCATCATACTGGCTACAGGGTGTCTGTTAGATCGCTCAAGGACTATGAATTGGCGTCACACGCACAATAACTGGAATTTAAAAGTGAGAAGAAACATATGATTAATAAAATGTTAGATGCAGATATACACAGGGATTCTCTTTGTGGAATTCTCTTTTTTTTATTATCATGGTTTTGCATACTGAAAGATTATTAATATCCTATTTTGTTCTGTTGTATCTATCATATCTTGTTGCCCCATTAAAAAGCTGCATAATACATTTATTTTAATCTTACATTATTATAAATACATATAATTCTTTACATTCACATAAATATAATTCTAATATAAATAGTTTTTTAATTTCACAAGGATACAAATAGTAATTTTAAACTTTTTATTAACATATAGATTTTATAAAATTAACTGTGCAAAGTTTTTTTTTTTTTTTAAGAGTTAGGCTAGCATACTTTTTGCTGCTGAATTATATAATCAACTAGTTTATTTATTTATTTATTGGTATGCTTATGATTATATATTTTTATGCATTTGTTGTTTTTCTCTATAATGCATTCTGGATTGTTTAATTATTCCAGAAATAAATGAATTCAACAGAGGTAACCTCTTTTGCTACATATTTTTAATGGTTTAAATGTATACTCTACATGTTTGACCACTTATCATTTAGCCTGCTATATGTTGTGTACGTGACTAATGTGCCCTACCATCACCAATAAATAAATTACTATTAGAGCACAAAATTGTTTACAAGAGAAAAAAATTCTTCATTGATCTAACACGGATTCCTTTATCTTCTGTGAGAATGACAACAAAAAGCACCTAAAATCCTCAACACAGCCATTCCTAGCAACAAAAACTGAATTTCAAGTAACCATTTTCCAGCTAAATCCATCAGAAGGCATGACACAGCAGGTTTGAGTCAAGACAGCTCTCTCGTGATAAGGTGTGGCGGCACCACTGGCAGAAAAATATTTAAACGTTCTTTCACTTCCCTTTTCTGGCGTGTCAAGATCTCTTCTATTTTTTGGGAAAATGAATTCTCTTAGGGTATAAAAAGATTTGCATATGCAATTAAAAACGAAACTCAGAACCTGTTAATTAATTAATACTACAGCTCTGTTCCAAAACCTAGAGAGCTGACATGCTGTCTATACCTCCAGGTTCACGTGAGATCTCTACTGTGGACTTCTGCACAAGTTTCAAAGGTGATGTCAAATGCCGTTTTTATTGTATTTGTCCAAGTAGAAAGTTGAAAAGAGAAAGCTATTTAATGCAGCTCACAACTGATATATAACACAGCTTTGCCATTGGCCGAATCAGCTGTGGACCAGTGCATTCGGAACGAGCATCAGGTTTCCTCTACAAACAAAACAACTCACAAATTATTTACTATGGCTGGCGATTTTCTTTGTAGACTAATTAGAACAAGGAAAATGGAGCATATAAACAACTCTAAGCATACAAGTCTAAAATGAAGTTTCAGCACATAGGGAGATGGTTAATGGGAAGCATAATTCCTACCCAAGGCTACACTGATTAAATTCATTAAGTAAATTGAAATAAACTTAAGACAGATTCAAAATACCACGTGGAGAGCAGTGTCTGTGTTTTTGTTATGCTAATATCATTCAGTGTTCAGCGACACAAGATCAAGGTAAAATTCTTGGACTATCAGCAAGATAAACAGAGTCAGGGCTAAATCACAGCAGCAGTATTAAGAACGAGGAGCGCAAACACACAGCGTAAATACTATAGAAACAAACAGGTCACCGTAACAAGAAGTGGAGCTATGTAACCCAATCCGGACCATTATGAGACAGTAATGCCTTCCTCCAATTGTCTGAGCACAGAACAATACCATGATGACCTTCTTTTGGTTCTGTATGAATAAAGGTTGAACATTTGCTGCCTAGGGTGACAGAATTTTACAACGCTCACTTCAGGACGTTAACGCACTGCCCTAAAGGTGAGACCTCGTAGCATTCAAATAAACAAACTACAAATCTCAAAGAGATAATAAAGAATAAACAAAAAAGATAATCCACTAAAGCATGACAGGATAAACTGCATTACTAGTTCTCAGTTTTGAACGTGAGAACGATAAGAACAAGCTGATCTTCAAAGGGAAAACATCGCTCAAGAATAATAAACAGCATAATCCTTCAAACTGGCAAGTTTGAAAAGATAAAATAGACGTCAAAATTCGAGTCTGGGTTTATGACAAGTGATTGTAGTGTTTCATCATACAAAACTGTAAATAATGTTTTCAAACAGAATTCCCAAATTAACTCCTGCCTGCCATTGGTCACTCAAACAGATAATCCCGGCCCCCCCAAAGCATGTCATTGGTTGAGCCAGCATTGCTATGTTAGGGTTGGCTGGAATGCTCCAACAAACACAGCAATGTTTTGCTATCACCACAGTGTTTACGTTTTTCACGGGAGTCAATCTACGAACGGCTCACTTCTAGCCATCTCTGCACTTTAAACTGGGATAGGAAAAAGTGTTTTAACACTTACAATACTACACAAATATCATCTTTCATATCTTAGCTCAGTCTCAATCCTTTGGACTGGTAAATAGCGTATGACAAACTGCTCAAAACGTGTACTAAACAGTTTAGCAATACGCACTGTCAAATTCCAGAGTGTTGGTGTGGATTTATTTCTCGGTTTAATGCGCATCACCAGGAGTATCATCATTCAGAAAGCTATAAAACACATTGTCTTTTCACTTTAGTGTCATACAGCCGACATCTGCCTTAAAAAAAAAGGAAAAGACATTTGGACGAATCTTGAGGTCTTCTGAGTTAATGCTTCATGTTTCAGACGAATAACCTTTCCAGTCAAGTACGACTTGACTGCTTTCCTCATTACGATCACTGGAGAGACAGCCTGTTTGTGGGGTGAGACGAGAGAGAGAGAGAGACAAAGAAGGTAAAGATCTCATCTTACCTCGTGTTCCAGTTGCAATGTCAGCCACTTTCTGGAAAGCATCTAGGAATGAGCTAGTGACGATGATTGTTGTCCTGAATGACAGAAAAAAAAAAGAATTTGTTTGTAGGAAAGACCCACAAGCAAAGTGGCTTTGACTGGATTCTTGCTAACAGTCGGTAAATCATGACAAATATTTCCACTGACAGATTTTTGGAGCTTGCACCAGGAGAGATGCAGGAGCCAATGTTAACAGCACAGCAGACTGCAATACTCAGGGTGAATGACATTTAAATACCTGTAGATGCTGATAACTACAGTGCAATGTACTACAAAACAATCTACATACTTTTTACATTTTCTTCACTAATTGTGTGGGAAAACTGGAATTTTGCAAAAAGGGTTTAGATAAATATGACAAAAGCTTTAATAAATGGAAGTGAAAGTACAGAAGTCATACTTGTAGCTGAAAGCATTATCAAACTCTCAACAAAACCAAATACAGTTCTAACGCAAATGCAGTCTACACTGGAAATGTTGAAGCTATAGAATTTTATAAATGTTAAATTGATTAAAATCTGATTCTAGACCAGCAATCTGTGCTGACATATTAAACTGTGGCCAGGGGTGGGCAATATGGCAAAAATATCATATCAAGATTTTTTTTTTTTTTTAAGGCAGGATCCACAAAGACTAAAGCCCCGGGTATACTTCACTTTCCGCGACTGGACGCACCACGCACGCAGTCACGTCCGCGCGTCTTTCAAAGTATACTACACCACGGATGCGCGCGGATGACCGTGTTCGTCACATGCGCAGTACAGTTTTTTCTATGCTCTACCAGACATCGGAGAGCAGCACTGAGTCGTGTCATCAATGGGACTTCACTGGACATGATCGGAGAAGAAAAGAAGTGCATCCTTTCCCCCTCCATGAATTTGCCGCCCTAAACACGTCTTTGTACTCTTTCAAACATGAACTGTACAAATGTGGTTACTTTCTAATCTCTTCGCACAAACGCTGCTCAAGTTCGCTGTCCATTGTCGTGTTTTTCTCTTTTTTCCAAGCGTGTTGTTTTTAAACCGGTCTTTTCACACTCTTCTTTGACGGCTGAACACTGTGCTCAATACTGTGCGTATTGCCACCTAGTGGACTCTTCTATACTGCTTGCACATGCGCTGTTGCACGCGGACTGTCCGCGTATTCTCGAAATTTGGCCTGCACGCGGCCAGGGTGTGCGGCCAGCCACGGACGGTGCACGAACGCGAACGGCCGAAGTATACCCGGGGCTTAAGACTATTTAAGACTATTTTGCAAGTCACTAAGCAGCACAGCCAAACTAATTTCCCTTAAATATGCACTGATTCTTATTAAAGCTACTAAAGTTATTTAGTCATAAGCAGGAAGTGATTTTCTCTTTGTCTTTTTAGGCTGCGGTCACTTTAAGAACGAATGCACGGATCTAATACACAGACACGCATCTGATTTTTTCCCAACTCTTTACAGTCACTGAAGACATAACTGACTGTGTTTATGTAAACCTTGTATGTATATGACAGTTTAAGCGCAATAAGATGGAAAAGAGAACTTAGTTCAGTACTCACACGCTGTTCGACAGGCTTTTAGTGTGTGCCCGCTACAGGTGAACGCACTCAGAAAAGTTTATGTCAGAATAGCGTGTGAATGAAAAATTTAACTGGCAAGGCTTTAAAACGCATGCAAATAAAAAACGTTGAACAGTACGCTGGGATGGCGCTGGCAGAACTGCAACTGATAGAAGGTGCACTGTAGCACGATACTACTATCTCTCTTCAAAAGCAGATTGTGGAGACGTTTTAACCATTCACAGTCTAAAATCGTGATATCGCACACCCCTACCTGTGGCCATGAAATAAAGTGCTCGTGTGTAGAATTCTCAATCCTACTTGATTTGACATTAGACAAATTCCCATCTATATGTAAAAGCTTAAATATACTAAATCATTTGATTAGAAAGTGAAAAATATCTATAACCTTCTCACGGGTCAGAATATGGAAAACGGTCCGAGCCACTCAATGGAAAGAGTTCAACGTGTTCATCGAAGGGGACATGGGCACATACTGACAGGGTCAATGGTGCCATTGTAGGGATCCATTCAGAGCCTTCATTCTGAAGAGAGAGATCTCAGCTTATCAGAGAGAGCTCTGTGGTATCAGGTGATACGAACTACAAAGTACAGCCTTTCAGCAATTCCCCCACCTCCCCACAGCGGCCCCCCCAAGTCCTGCAAAAGCTTTTGTGCATGATAGGTAGACTCGCAACAGACATCTCTTTAAAACAGACATCTCTTTTTAATTCTGGTTGTAGGAATAGAGGTTGGTTTTAATGGTAGGGATGCCCTGGAAAAATATGTTACTGGTTACCCTCTGTTTGAAGAGCACTATTAAACTGATAGTTCTGAATCTATATCCTGGTTGGATAACCTATGTTTAAAGCTGTTAAAATAGAGACATGTCACAGCAGTCGGCTGTTGGATGACTAGTAACCTACTCATATTGGTTTCATATATATATTCATTCAATTCACATTTATTTGTATAGCGCTTTTCACAATACATATCGTTTCAAAGCAGCTTTACAGAGAATGCATGTCAACATTACAATTTAAAGAATGCAAATAATGTAATAATTTGGGCAATTAATTTACAATCACTGTTAGCAGTTTAACTGAAGGTAGAAGCAATGAGCTCCTGGAAAAATGAATTACATATTAACAATAATTAGGATATATAGAAACTTGGGAATGCGCAATATATATTTTGATTAAATGACAAATAAAAATGTAATTGGTGTAACTAAACTAACTGAAGTTTACAAAAACCTTTCAAGATTTTATTCATTATACTCTTTTCAATATACATTTCAAATTACTTTTTATAAACATTTGCAATTTTTTTTTTTCAAATTATGAATAATATTGAATTATATACCGATCTTAATTAAATAATAATTAACTTATAAATTAGCCAAACTTTCTTCAAGAATTGCATGCCTTCAAATGAGATTAATAAGTTATCTACAGACAGTACACAACTACAAACCCCCAAGAAATCATCAAAATAAATTAATTAAAAAATTGTGAACCAGTTCAGAATGAATTCCATTTTAAATTAAAAAAATAAGATCACTGACCCACATATCTCAAAAACACGCCAAATTGTCATATAGTGTTTAATGGCACTTTAAAGTTGGCTCAGCACGACTACACCTGAAATACAGCAGTTAGTTTGAATTAAGATTTAAAGTAGCCATTCCCAAACCAGCTAGTCTAGTATCTATATTTGCATGTACTGTGATGTTGTTCAACTTACATACCATGATATACTGCAATGGGTACATATTACCCAACACTCTGTTTACAAAAACACTTACAATGCCCCAAGTCATGAGGAACTTTAAAAAACAGTCCCTGATCAGCTCTTGGCAGTCCAGACGGAGGAGCTGGCAATGGTAATGGTGTGTGTGAGTGGAGCGTGTTTGATGTTTATCTGTAGGAATGGAGTGGACCTTTGGGAGGGTCATTAGCCTGTTTACTCTCCAGGGACAGAACAGAGAGGTCAGGCAGAGGGGACTTGCTGTAAAAATGGAACCAGGGCTAACCTAAAAGATAATTTCCTCCCTTGATAAGTCTTTCAGTATTGTATTGATTAGAGTACCAACTAGGTATGCTCCGGTCAGAATAAATGCCAAATTTAATCTGCCACAAATTAACACAAGGGATAAATGTACAGTCTGTGCAATGGGTTGTACCATTGCGTACCTTGGTGTTGATCAATAGGTCAACAAATCATTGGACAAAGAAATAGATTGTGAAAATTAGACATGACGTAGTCAGAACGAAATCACTATTTGTCCCATTTAGTTGCTTAATTTTAATATAAGTTCATGGTCATAGATGATGTCACCAAGCCCTCTTAAACCTGTTACACACCAAAGAGACATCAGAGAACTAGTGGCGATGAAAGCCTATGGTGGTGTTGGCTCGCGTCGGCTGCATCTGGGCAAAAAAAGTTGCGCTTGAACTAGAGCTGCACGATTAATCGAAAATAAACCACATGCGATTTGGCAAAGGCTGTGATTTTTTTATGCGCAGCTTCTCAGTAAAGCACGGCTCTGTGATCAGTAGTAAATGCTTATCCACCTGAAAGCCAGAGGGCACTCTCATGTAGAAACTCCAAATATGCCCAACAGAAGTACAATATAACGCACATCATTCCAGGAAATCCCTATGGGCTTCATACTATTATCGCTGTAGCTCAATAAACAGAAGATTGAAATGCTTTGATTAAACATGACTAATAAACAAGACTATGACAATATACGGTTTATCCGACTTCTTCAAGCCTTCATGGGTATTTTCATGATAATAAAGTATATTTATACTTCAATGCTAATAAACATAGCCTTTATCACTTTATCACTTATTACGAATTGAATAAATGTCTTTTGTTGCACAAGAAGTTCATAAATGATTCTTATGTCTGGAAAGATGTTTGACTTGTGCTGCGTTTTCAAATGCACATTATAAGTGAGTTTTCAGAGTTTTCAGATGGAGCAGCATTTACTACTGATTACAGAGCCGTGCTTCATGCACAAGCTGCGCATAGAAAAAAAAATAATTACAGCCTTTGCAATTTCATAATCGCACTAAGAAAAATCAGTTTAAGTGCGATTTCATGTTAAATGCGATTTATCATGCAGCCCTAGCTCGAACACACTGCAATAAGTACAGCCGATGGCCAACAAGAAAGTACGTTCATGCGCCTACATGAGAGATAATAACTGTCCACAACAGCAGATGACAGTAGTCTCTATTAGTCATTCAAAAAAGGGAACATGAACTAGGAATGTGAATATACAAACTGTAAACAAAGCAGCACTTGCTTACCATTTTTAAAGGTCCTGTTCTTCGTGATCCCATGTTTCAAACTTTAGTTGGTGTGTAATGTTGTTGTTAGAGTATAAATAAAATCTGTAAAATTTTAAAGCTCAAAGTTCAATGCCAAGCGAGATATTTTATTTAACAGAAGTCGCCTACATCGAACGGCCAGTTTGGACTACATCCCTCTACTTCCTTCTTTAATGACGTCACTAAAACAGTTTTTTGACTAACCTCCGCCCACAGGAATACACAAGAGTTGCATTTGTAGAGTGTGTTTGTCGCCATGTCGTCGAAACGCTGTTATTTTCATCCCGCAGTCCAATCACCGGGTCTGATTCCGGCTCAAATTGATAGGGTAAAATTAAAGACATGTTTACAATAACACTGAGCGCGTGCATCTCCACGTTATGGTAAGAGGCGTGACCTTTCCGGGCAAGGTTCGCTAAGCTGCTGTCGAATCACAACACAGGAACCACTGGCACAATCAGAACTCGTTACGTATTTCTGAAGGAGGGACTTCATAGAACAAGGAAGTCATCAGCCCATTTTTACGACAGTGGAAATAGCAGTATACAGATAAGTAAATTATGTGAAAAATACTGTGTTTTTTTACACGCGAAACATGAACACATGTTATATTGCACACTATAAACACAATCAAAGCTTCAAAAAAACACGAAAAATGGGACCTTTAATATATATCATGACAATCAGTTTGTCTTCACTTATATTAATTGGACTACATACGGCCATGTCGTTATGAAAATATTTGTGTATTGGAATGCTCCGAAAAGATAAAGATGTAGGTAAATTTATAAGCGCCTTCTTTGTGTGCCTTGTCTTCATCATTCGCTTGATTTATCGCTTTCATTGTTCTTCTCGTGCACTAGTTTACAAAGCTGAACAGCCAATCAGAGTGATCTCTTTTCTCGACGGACTAACGCCAATTCAACATGTTCAATTGGCCGGACTAAAGCCGACATGTGGAACACACCACAAAAACTAGCCCGACCGACGCTCATCATCTACTCGCCACTGGCTGATGGCCGAAAATCGGTTTGGTGTGTCCCCGGCCCTTACTTTTTGACTCCTCCCTCCAAACATTTGGCTCCATTCTAGTATGTAACACCTACGTTTCAAGATCCAATCAATTCATGACAGATTAAATTAAGTCCTGTTCTATTTTGCTATAGAAGTAGCAAATTGAATGTCCTACTGACTCTAAGACAGTACAACCCATTGAATTAACTATACATCCTCATTTTAATGCGGCACCTTTCCTAATTATCTGCATTTAAATTTCTCTACTTCTAAATCATCTCTTTATTCCTTTAAATAAACTAAAGTTCCCTTCTTTCTTCATCACTGCCTCTTCATTGCCTTTTTGGATCCTTTAAAATACATTTTTCTCAAATGTTCCTTCTTACACTGGATGACAAATCCTTCCTGAATGATGTAATAATCAAGCACATTTCCTGCTTTCGAAACAAGATTATCATAATTATTCCACATTCAAGGAAGTGTGTAATGCAGGAAGCCTGTTCTTACCTTAACTGAGATTGCAGCTTAGCCCCTTTGGTGACAAAGTCCTCCCAAGCAGGATAACTCGCCTACAGAACAAACAGAGAGTGAATAAGAGAGGTTAGTCAGGGCAAACCAGAGTAAATCATTACACTTCACCCACAGCTCATCTCGTGTCCATAAGCAATATTTATTTTGTTTGTTTAAAAGATGATCTGTTATTACTGACTACCTTCATATAAATATTTATGTTTTTGGATATGGATATCGATATGCCCCAAAGTTTAATATTTAGAGTTATGAGTTTACTGAAATCCCTAAAAAGAAAAATCCTTAAAAAAAAGTGCATGAGGACGAAAACTTTCTGAGATCACATGATAGGAAGCCGTCATTCATGTGCATGGTGTTTACACCAAAAACAGCCTAGGCAACTCAAGTCTTCACAAGGTGACTGGTGGCAACAACAATGATGAATAATACAGCAATTACAACAGGTTGTCACATCAAACAACTTTTCTGACTATCTGGTTGTGCCACAAATGCAACAGAGTTTAATTACTAGATTAATTACATAACTACAAATTTAAAGAGGTGCAGAAAGTATTGTTCAACTGCATGTCATGTAAACCAGGTACAACATTTCCAAACTTTTAATCACGTAATCTGATGTCACTCAACAAGTTGTCATTTCACAGCATCACAGACTACTAGCATAAATCAGAACGTCTTTGTCTTGTTTCCTCAGTACAGTAGTCTCTGTCTCATTAATGATCACAGGTTGTTTCTTTGCCCCGGTGTTTATTAAATCTAATCCAAATCAAGCTAATTCTGTTTGCAACAAGGGGTATCAGTAACAGCTAATCCTGCTTACGAAAAATCTCATAAAATGCTGACTGGTTTATTTTCATAAACAGGATAAATATATTTTATTAAAATAAAATGCACCTATAAATTGCATTGGTGAAACGTTATCTGCCACATGACATTTCAGTTTACTTGAAATTAATCCAATGGTGAAGCAAGACAGGGTTCAAAAATGTGAAAAATCTCCAATACAGCAGATCTTGCGACATATTGACCCACTTTGTTTTTAAGTACAAGATACACTGCTCTGATTAAATATAAATTTCATAACTTGACAGTTACATTTTGTCCCCTTAAATACCTTTAATGCAGCTAGCTTCACTGCAAAAAAAAGTAGCTAACTACTTAAAAATAATTAAAAAAAATTGCTTCTCCAACACTGCTAATAAAAGTATTTTAACGCAGTGACACAAACAGTATTTTTGGGTGGTCTTTGTTCATTAGCCTAAATACATTTCTGAAATAGGAACTACAGTCTGAATTGAATTAAATCTGAATAATTGTGTGCTTTTGTACCCTCTACAGTTGACAAATAATGCAAATCTTCCATCTAATCACTAAAAATACACATACCAGGAAATGCTTTATAAGGAGACCATAAAATATAATCGCTTTGATGTGGTATACAGTCTTCTGTCTTGTGGGAGTCAACAAGATATCTCAGCAATAAAAGCACATGATCAGAATAATGATTGTTCCAGAATTTAACTGAAATGTGAGGTGATGATACAAGACCAAAACTTGGTAGTTACACTGTAGCATATACACTACCATTTTTGAATGATCAAAAGTGAGAAGACAAGACTAATAATTGTGTGGATTACTCATATTTCCTATGTCCTCGTGAAAAATTTCTACCTAATTCACAACATGCGGATTTGTTGAAAGGATTTGTTCTCAAACTTGTTCAAATGTTAATGAATTTGGAGTATTCTACAAACCCGATTCCAAAAAAGTTGGGACACTTTACAAATTGTGTATAAAAACAGAATGCAATGATGTGGAAGTTTCAAATTTCAATATTTTATTCAGAATACAACATAGATGACATATCAAATGTTTAAACTGAGAAAATGTATCATTTTAAGGGAAAAATAAGTTGATTTTAAATTCCATGGCATCAACACATCTCAAAAAAGTTGGGACAAGGCCATTTTTTCCACTGTGTGGCATCCCCTCTTCTTTTTATAACAGTCTGCAAACGTCTGGTGACTGAGGAGACAAGTTGCTCAAGTTTAGGAATAGGAATGTTGTCCCATTCTTGTCTAATACAGACTTCTAGTTGCTCAACTGTCTTAGGTCTTCTTTGTCGCATCTTCCCCTTGTTTTCTATGGGTGAAAGATCTGGACTGCAGGCTGGCCATTTCAGTACCCGGATCCTTCTACACAGCCATGATGTTGTAATTGATGCAGTATGTGGTCTGGCATTGTCATGTTGGAAAATGCAAGGTCTTCTCTGAAAGAGACGACATCTGGATAGGAGCATATGTTGTTCTAGAACTTAGATATACCTTTCAGCATTGATGGTGCCTTTCCAGATGTGTAAGCTGCCCATGCCACATGCACTCATGCAACCCCATACCATCAGAGATGCAGGCTTCTGAACTGAGCGCTGATAACAACTTGGGTTGTCCTTGGCCTCTTTAGTCTAGATGATATGGCGTCCCAGTTTTCCAAAAAGAACTTCAAATTTTGATTTGTCGGACCACAGAACAGTTTTCCACTTTGCCACAGTCCATTTTAAATGAGCCTTGGCCCAGAGAAAACGCCTGCGCTTCTGGATCATGTTTAGATATGGCTTCTTTTTTGACCTATAGAGTTTTAGCCGGCAACGGCGAATGGCACAGTGGATTGTGTTCACTGACAATGTTTTCTGAAAGTATTCCTGAGCCCATGTTGTGATTTCCATTACAGTAGCATTCCTGTATGTGATGCAGTGCCGTCTAAGGGCCCGAAGATTACGGGCATCCAGTATGGTTTTCCGGCCTTGACCCTTACGCAGAGAGTTTTAGATTCTCTGAATCTTTGGATGATATTATGCACTGTAGATGATGATAACTTCAAACTGCAATTTTTCTCTGAGAAACACCTTTCTGATATTGCTCCACTATTTTTCGCCGCAGCATTGGGGGAATTGGTGATCCTCTGCCCATCTTGACTTCTGAGAGACACTGACACTCTGAGAGGCTCTTTTTATACCCAATCATGTTGCCAATTGACCTAATAAGTTGCAAATTGGTCCTCCAGCTGTTCCTTATATGTACATTTAACTTTTCCGGCCTCTTATTGCTACCTGTCCCAACTTTTTTGGAATGTGTAGCTCTCATGACATCCAAAATGAGCCAATATTTGGCATGACATTTCAGAATGTCTCACTTTCAACATCTGATATGTTATCTATATTCTGTTGTGAATAAAATATAGGTTAAAGGTGCTCTAAGCGATCCTGGGTGGAGTAACTTCCTGTTGACGTTCGAAGTGTTGTCAAACAAAACAGAGGCTAGCTAGACCCTCCCTCCTCCTCCTCCTCCTCCTCACCCTCCCCTCCGTGCTTCCTGTAACAGTCATGAACACGCATTTAAAATCATTCTTGTCGGTTATTGGCTGGAGCATGTTTATTATGATTCGTGGTCCAGGCTGCACCAGTTTGTTTTTATTGCCATTTTTGGAGCTTGTGGCGACTACAGAGACCATGTTTTTTTTACAATGTGTTCAGAGGACAGGCAGCTAGCGGATAGCGAGGAGATGTTTGCTGTATGTGACAAAAAATGTTTTGGCCTAAAAACACGTGACATCGCTTAAAGCACCTTTAATGAGATTTGTAAATTATTGCATTCCTTTTTTATTCACAATTTGTACAGTGTCCCACGTTTTTTGGAATCAGGTTTGTAAATGAGCGACAACGTGCAAGACATGCCGATATTCGGTAATGCGATATATCGCGATAATGAATATGCACGATATTGTTATCGTGGACACAACAAAATACCATAAATAATCATTTATTACCAATTATTAAAATTTTTATAATGCATTAAGAATACTTTCCCCATCAACCATATAAAATGCACAACAGCGCTGTATGCTGTATCAAAGGGACACGCGCCCAGATGTAAACAAGCCCAACGTGCATGAGAAGCATATGGCAGAACGAGTGAAGGAGACACACTGAATGAAAGTGCACATTCAATCTCTGACAGAGGGTGCTGATGGAACAGCAGAATGCAGCGGTTACCCCGGAAACCCTGCAAACAAAGCAACTGCACTAGTGAAGTTTTTAAAATGCTTCAAACAGCCATTCATTTTTTTTTGTAATCTCAATATGTTGTTCATCTCAGCACCAAATACTTACTACTTATAGACTTAATAATAGGCTATTTATTTTCAAATTTAAACATTTTTATATTTTAATCTGGACTACAACATGCCCTAATGATTAGAAATGTTCTTATTATTTGTTATTGCTCAGTAAAACTGAGACATAAGGCTTCATTAGTTAACATGTTAATTCATTATTACCAAACTGTCAATGAAAAATACTTATAAAGCATTAATTATTCTTACTTAATGTTAATTTCTTAGTTACTGTTTCATAACATTACTAAAAATCAAAAGAGCTTATTTAATGGACCTGAGATAAGGCTAACGATGATCAATTGTATTTCTTAACTAACATTAAAAAAAATAATACTTTCTGTAACAAATGTAGCTATTGCTCAATCTTAGTTAATGCATTACATAATGAGACCTTACTGTAAAGTGTTGCCTTTTGTTCTTTATAGACTATTTCCAGTGCTTCCCACAGGTTTGAAATATACTTGCGATGGTAGCCGAGTGAAAAATCCTCCTAATACCCACGGCACAAAAATGGTCTACTACATGTGACACACAAATAATGTGTGTTTTTTAACAGTATTTTTATTTATTGAAATTAATTTGAATTACACAGCATACTACTACATTTAATTACATACTAGTATTATGCAATATTATGCACTGTAAATTATGAAAAATTACAGCATTTAAATGTTTCTCCTTTTCCTATGTTCTCCTTGCTGTCATATAGTGTCTATCTCAGTGAATGGGACACAGATTTTACTAGTAAAATTTATATAATGAATAATATGTGTGTCAAATAATGTTCTTAGTCTTTTCTTCCTGTGGGGGAGTCTACAATAATTTATTATGAATTAAATGGAAATCAAATTAAATACAATTTATTGTGTAACCAAAATACAAATAATGCCCAAAAGAAAAAGAAAAAAAACTTAGCGGGAGTAAACGGTTCTGACACACACATAACGGGCAGGTATGAAACGACTAGTTAATCGATCGCAGATGGTTTCATTATCTTGGGCGGATATAAAAGTATAAGATGATAAAAATAATAAAAGCAAAAATGTGTCTCCAAATATACTTGGGTGGCCGTTATTATACCTGGGCGGCCCGCCCAAGTAAAGTCTATGTGTGGGAAGCACTGACTTCTTTTGCACTTTAATCTGTTTGAAAATTTTACTTTATATATATTTTTTGTGTATTGTATTATTGTATTTACACATTCAGAGTTCTTTTTGTTATTACAAAAATAGTTCTTAAACCTGTTATAGCCTACTATGACAACACTTTTTTTTGCAACTTATTTCAATATCATGATAATACCACATACCATGATAAAAGCTTCAGCAATTAATCGCAACATGAAAATTTGATACCGTCACATGCCTACCGCGTGCCCAAAGTTATTAATTTGCATAAAACATGCCCAAACCATATCCATATAAGGGCTTTCCTCAACCCCTTCTCTTTTCGTTGCTCTCAGCAATCATAAAGACATCTAAAGACACGCTCTCACCTGAGAGCACGTGCAGCAAGATCGAGCAATGCCAAGTGTACCAGCCTCAAAGCAAGTTCAAACACAATAGACACCTTTAAAGGATTAGTTCACTTTAAAATGAAAATTACCTCAAGATTTACTCACCCTCAAGCCATCCTAGGTGTATATGACTTACTGCTTTCTGATGAACACAATCAGAGTTATATTAATCAATATTCTGATGCATCCAAGCCTTTTAATGGCAGTAAATGGTGGCAACGAGTTAGCTAATGCTAACACGTAATGCAAACACAGTTTAATGCCCTGCACATTCAAAACATGATCTTGCTCATCACCAGCAAATTACTTTTAGTGCACAGTAAAAGTAAGCAAATTGGGGCACAGCCTTAATTTTATATAGCGGCTCCTTCCGGTGGCCGTAATTACAGAACTTAAGGTTATCACAAAGTATGCATCTCATAGGAAACTATTGACCATTATTTGTACACATGCCTCCAGGGCTTTCCTGAGTCTGTCAGAAACTTAAAAGGACGATCCACCCATGAGAACCCTCCTACCAAATCTGTCCTGTAAACTATTTCCTTTCAAACTCTCAGTTCTTTTCCCCCTCGTCTCTCAGGAGAGGACCTCTCCTGTGAAGCAACCCCCCAGAGTTTTGCTTTCAACCGCATGAAAGAAATATATTATCATTTCCTCTCTTCGATCCTTCTCATCTTTGCCTGTTGCTGTGGTAAAGAGGTGGTGACACAGAGAGCGGAGGACGAGAAGAGGACAGAAAACCTGTCTGTCCACTGTATCAAGTGACAAAACAGACACATGTAGAGGTTGCAATGAGGATCAGCTGCTGAATTTCAATTATAAAAGTGACGTCTCTTGCAGATGGTTTCTTTGATTAATAATAAATGTTTTTAAAAACATCTCCCCCTCTTTAACAAGGACTCAAGGGAGACGTGGCATAGTGCTCATGCTGTAAACCAACAACACCCTAATGATCTACAAAAGGCTATTCCTTACAAAAACATCAGCTATGGCAAAAATAGAAAATAACTATAATGCATCTGCAAAACCTGACTATGCTTTTCAACTATAGGATAGTAACAATAGAGAGCTAAAAGTGGATGAAATATTGTAATTATCATAATATTATAATATTACAATTAAAGGATTAGTTCACTTCAGAACTGAAAAACCCAAATGGTTTAACCACTATACTGAATATCAGAGCACTCCAAACTGCTTAAGTCATAAAGTCTCTCATTAGCACAAGCTTTGCATGTCTGTAATAGGCACCTGTGCGTGCATATGAGGGTGTGTCTGCTTTAGCTGGCAGAAAGGGTGTATCCAGTATGTGTGCACGTGCACTATACGTACGAGTGTCTGGTGAGTCTGGCAGGTTGTGTTTCAGAGGTGATTCACAGGCAGGCCTGTGCACGGTACATGCAATACTTACTCATGACGGGGGGATTGTGGGATGTTGGAGAGGGGGAAGGGGGACGTCCTGAAGCAGGAATGTGCACAGGCAGGCAGCTCCTCAGCTGTAGACTGGCGTCATCCCAAATGGGGAGGACAGAAATCATTAGTTTGTCCAATACATCTTAAGCTGCCTCAAGCAGCCTGGCTGATGTCAACGAAAAGTGTTGAGGCCTTTTAATGATCAGGGTCCAGCAGGACTAAACGCTGGGTGGTTGAGTGGAAGGAATGCAAAATGGCTGCAAAACAGTGGTTGCTATGATGTTCCTGTTACTAAATACGACTTAAAGGCCCATTCACACCAAGAACGATAACTATAACGTAGGGCTGCACAATTACTCGAATTTCTAATCGCGATTACGATTATGGATGCCACGATTTTGTAAACGTTCAAAGGCGCGATTACAAGGAAAAATATCCACTTAGATTACTCTGCATGTTTAAGAGGTGTGTAATGAGCATGTCACGTTGTGAGAGGCGAATCACAACTACTTCAGAGTGTAAAAGGTCTAACCCAGCACAAAAGGAGCTACCAGTGACGTAGGTGTACGCTGATATGTCGAACACACGAAACACCAGGGGGAAAAAAGCGAAACACCAGGACCCGGCATTTTCAAAAAGCCGTGCACACAGCGTAGTGCTGTCGAAAATATCTATATTTCGATATGTATCAATATCAGAAAGGATACCAATACTCCTTTCTGCAGTATCGATACACCGATACCGATACGTGTTCTTGCTCTCCTCTCTGACAGCAAGTTGAGACGCACGCGCCGCCTCCTTTCATTCAATCATCTCATGCTCTCCAGTTTAATAGTGTTGGTGTGACCGGGTCTGAGTTTCGGCGCGGGATTGTGCATAATTATATTAATAACCGCAGATTTCAATTACCGAGAGCTTTCTGTCCCTCCATTGAAAGTGTTTGTACGGTATACTGTCCATGTCCAGAAAGGTAATAAAAACATCATCAAAGTAGTCCATGTGACATCAGTGGGTTAGTTAGAATTTGTTGAAGCATCGAAAATACATTTTGGTCCAAAAATAACAAAAACTACAACTTTATTTAGCATTGTCTTCTCTTCCGGAATCCTTTCCATTGAACTGATTCCATTGAATCCTTTCATCTGTCGGCGTTGGTAATGCACTTTCACGTCGCCGTGGTTGTTTTTGGCGATTAGGACATCTGCGACAATGTAATTTTAGATTTCATTACTTTGTTTCTTTATTCAGTTTCTTAGCTGATCACTACTGTTAGACCTACCTGAAAAAGAAATCAGTCTATTAAATTTCTATCTTTCTTTCTATCTTTCTATTGTATTTATTTGTGCTATTGTTTGTAATTTGTTAATTTTTTTTTATTTTATTACTGTTTACTTGTTTTTTAAAAATTCAATTTACCATTTGAAATCAAGCAGACCAAGTAAAAAAATATTATTGCTTCAAACTAGGGCTGGGCGATATATCGCATGCGATTGTCACGCGCATTTCGTCAGTAAAGCCGGTTCCCTGATTGCCGCTAAATCGCCATCACCTGCTTTCAGATGGAGCGGCATTTAATAGACAGAGCCATAGATCACTGACAAGCCACGCAATATCGCATTCATTATCGAAGGCGATTCATCTGCGATATGAATGCGATATTGCGTGGCTTATCAGTGATCTACGGCTCTGTCTATTAAATGCCGCTCCATTTGAAAGCAGGTGATGGCGATTTATCGGCAATCAGGGAACCGGCTTTACTGACGAAATGCGCGTGACAATCGCATGCGATATATCGCCCAGCCCTACTTCAAACAATGGTATAAATCTATTCAAAACATCATTCAATGTAAATTGTGATAATCGTAATTAATAATCGCAATTACAATTTCAAGGGAATAATCGACAATTATGATTTTTGTCATAATCCTGCAGCCCTACTATAAAGATTAAGATATAGTTTAAATAAAAATCAACAATCTAAATGTAAAAAAGAATAGCAGTCCACACTACAACTATAATGATAACCACACAGAGAAACAATATTGTTGGAATCACTTTCAGAACATTTTTTTCTAGCTGCCTAACAAAAACACCGACATGCAGAATACATCCTGCCTGCCTGCCTGCCTATCGTTATAGTTACCATTACAGTTTTCGTTCTTAGTGTGAACGGCTTCAAATGTAAATCTAAGGGATTTTTTTTACATATTCTATCCATCATGAAAAATGTGTAGCCGCGGTTACGAGTCATCCAAAAATATTTTTAATGATATTCGGGTCGCGGTCGGTCGGGTCGTTTGAAATAAAGATGCCAATTAAACCTTTGTAATTTTCAGTTTTACTTACTAAAGGTTTCAGTTTTACTTTCATGGGTATTTGTGAACATTTATTTATGGATATTGTAGCCTCAGTCTTTGGCTTAGCCTACCTGTTTTTGTTCGTCTAAAATGCGTTAATAAATACTTTATTAACTTATTCTATCACTGCATTTTGTGTTTGTGAGAGCTTCAATGAGAGCTTCAATTGGGCATTCACGTGGCGAAATAGCCTAAGCCTGCTAATACAAGTGGGAAATCCTTATTTACCTTTTGAATGTTGAGCGTTATTAACTTTTGAATAAATGCTGACGCAGGACAAAATGCCCGATTTCCCAAAACGTTGAACTGAGCAATGCCATTGTACCATTTTAATAGGCTACTTTTAAACGCATATAGCTCAGTATGTCAGTTTTATGTACTTTCTGAGAGGGGGCGGGATTTTTGTTGGGAAAGTCGGGGGAGAGACGCACACTTCGATTAGACTGGATAAACACATCCAGCATCTTAATTGTTAAGAAAATGAAACGAAATAAATTAATAAATCAAGCCTTTATTACATAACACTAGGCTATATCATACAGCATTCAGAAAAAGAACAGTTTGCGCTCCTAAGGGCTTTCACACTTTTCCAAGAGTGGGCCTTCTCTCAGTTGACCTGCTGATTAATTCTTCAAGCAGGGTCGAAACATAAACATCGCATTCATCAATAATATGCATCTAGACAGCTGAAATGGAAAATGATGGGCCGCCTCAAGAACTGCCTGCTCTCGCCGCTGCACCTCTGAGGGCACCACATCAGGTCCTGAAACATTTCTCTACTACGCAGGCTGGATTAATGGATATTATTGGCCAGGGAGGCTGATGGGGGGCGTATGGGAGGGGGGCGGCCACACACCCCGCACCCCTAGTTCTTACGTCTATGGCCCAATGACGCTGCAATGAGCATTTACTACTTTTAAAAAATGCGGGTCAGGAAGCGGGTCGGGTACAATTTTTTTTTTTTTTTTTTTGCGGTCCGAGTTGCGGGCGAGTTAGTTGAAAACGTCGGTCGGGTGCGGGTTGTTTATACATTGACCCGCGCATCACTGACACTTATTTAGGCGACTTGCTATTTACATTAATCGAACTATAAGAGATTATGAATGTACACATTTAGTAAAACACACACAATGATCAAATTTTTTCATGCAATATACTGTGAAAAAGAAACCTTATTAGGGCTGTAACGATATGCGATATGAAACCGAAATCGCGATACGCAGGTCCACGAACCTGTATCGCGATGTGAGAAGGCAGAATCGCGACACACCCCTTCCAACTCCCAGAGTTATCCTTCCTGTCCAGATCCAATGCTACCACATTTTTAAATTACTATAAGTATTAGGGGTGTAACGATTTATCGTAGATGGTGTGTCTCAATCAGCTCTCTAGTTCAGTAAGTGTTTCGGGCACACATTGAATCTTGCAAGCAGGTTTAAACGTTTCTCATGTCAGTCTCTTGCATGGTCGCGTGAGAAAAGTCGTGGCTTTCTTTCACCGCAGTGCACAGGAACAGCTGTGCTCACAGAAAAGCAAAAGACGCTTGCGATGCTTTGCTTTAAGAAGTTCTGTGGGGCCGTTCACATATTGCGTCTTTTCCGCGTGCAAGTCAGTTATTATTTTCAAATGTAGCCGCGCGGCAAGCGCGCTCATAATGGGATCAACGCGGTCGCGACGCGCATGCAATTCTCAACTTCTCAGAATGCCGCAAGCGCACCGCAGGTCGTGTGACAAGAATCAACCGATCAGCTATGGCCTTTCCGTAACAAAACATCAAAAGCTCAGCCGAACAGCTGATCATAGCTGTACATGGTGGTTTTTATATCTTATCTCCATCAATATATCTCGTAGTAAAACTAATGCAAGGGCTAGAAATCATTTATCCTTTGCAGAAACATCCTGATCCTCTTGGAGAGCTCAGTTCATGGTTGCATAGCAACGACCGACGCCACGGGAGCGCAAGCGCTTTGGAAAGAAGGAGAAGCGGTGCGGCCGCGCCTTCCACGCGTTTTTAGACGCGATATGTGAACGGCCCCTATTCATAATTCTAAGTTCATGTTAAATTTAACATTTTTTTTCAGTGACAGACAGCCCTATTCAGCTGTTAATTTGAATACAGAAGGTTTTTATTAAAATTTTATATTTATTTATTTTATTGAAATGTGATCTTGTATGTACAACAAGGAAAATTATTGAAATTTGTTCATGTTTTTTTTAATAAATCTTGTTTGAATTTCAGTTTCATTTTGTTCAAAATATCGTGATACGTATCGTATCGTGAACTCCGTATCGAGATACGTATCGTATCGTGACCTGAGCGTATCGTTACACCCCTAAACCTTATATACCTATATATTACTGTATCTGTGCCATACTTAGTAAGCACCAACCCGTTTATGAGAGTTCTCATTTCACATTCAACTAGATGTATAATCTAAAATCATCCGGTTTCTAAATTCATAGTTGTAAGAATATGCAATAAAATACTATTTTGTTGGAGTGATTAGCGGATATGCTCCAAAACAATGTTGCACATGCAAGTGATGCAGATTCAAGTCCTGCTCACATCTTCACTTTCTTCTCTGTGCTTCTAATGCAATAAAAATCTATTTTGTGCAGCACTTTTGACTGTTTTCATGCCAGATGCCTCTTTGCTTGTTCTAATGCACTTCAGCATATAAAGCAAAGCGTTAACGTACTAAATGTAGTGTCTCAGGATCAGGCTACAATCTCTAGACAGTAGAGTAATCTGATCCCTGTTCAGCACCTTAAAATAAACAGTACAAGAGAATGGGAAAACTCTGGGGTTACCATGCTGTCCTCCTGTCAACTTGTGAACCCTACAAAGACACATTTCTTCACCGAGGTCTGTGTATTATGATAGAAAGCAATCTTTCACAGTATTTTTGCAGGTGGAGATGGAATTCTGTTGTGCTATCCTTCTCTCCAAATAAATGGAGGTGTCCAATGATACCTCCAAACACGCCGGTCCAGTAAAGATCACACTGTACAGGGCAAAGGAATCTTTCACTCCATTGCGTTCCATTATTCAAAGGATGGTTCATCCAGAAATTAAAATACTGTCTTCAATTACAGATTTTTGGTCATTAAACATTTCATGCTTAATTATAATGAAAATGGGCTACTTATTAGAAGTTTATGGGGATGACACAGTGGACATATTAAAGCCACGGTTCCTTTAAATGATGAGTTTAGGACAAAAATATATATTACTATGACAATTAATCATCATCAGACAAAATTTCCTAACCATGACAGCCCAAGTCATACAGGTTTGGAAAGGCATGAGGATGTGTAAATGACAGAATTATCATTTTTGACTGAATTATCCCTTTGATTATGTGCAACTGTTGATAGAGCACGCGCTACCTTTTTTGGTAAACAAAGAAAATTTCCTCAGAACACAAACTTGTCCTTTTGTAGGAGAAGAGCTATAGTGCTTGAGAAGCAGAATCGCAGACTTCAAAGAAAAAAAAATTCTAAATGATGTAAAAGGAAAAATAAATTCATGTGCATTTCAGAAAACACTCGCTTCAATCCATAAATGTCAAGCTAAAAAGCAAAATAAATAAATAAATAAATAAAATAAAAAAAATCCATCAAGGTTCAAGATGTTAACCAAGCTTGCATCACTCACTACTAAACTACATATACATTCATAAAACGTTTACGTAGCCAACATTTTTTATTATTTCTCAAATAAACATGTGCTAGAATAGCATCAAATTCTTAGATGAAACAACTTTCACATTGGCAGCTTAACTTTATTTTTGATCAATGACTTTGGCTCTGACTTCAATTTACATTCCACTTTTGGGTTTTGCAGCCTACGGTAAAATTGAGGGCTGTCAATGTAAGTGACATTTTAAATAAGTAAGCAGCAGTTTGTGTGGTACTTTAAATGCATTACAGTTTAACTTTGTAGAAATTTGGTGAAACAAGGTGTAATGTATGAGGTGAGGGAGCATACAGATATTAGATTTATCCAAAGCAATATACTAATGTGAAAACAGACTGGTGCAAAAGTGCGATTCTCCTCTTATATCTGAAATCTGGGAAGAGCTACTTAGTCCAGCCTATTTAAGTAAAAGCGTTTATGCATTCTGTATTGTATTTGTTTGATTGCTTGATTGCAAAGCAAACTAAGGAAATGATATATCCCAATTAGAAATAAAACCTGATCTTTAAGAGTGTGTAAACCCAAAATGAAAATTATGTCATGACATAAACCCACATGAGGGTGAGCAAATGCTGACAGAAAGTTTATTATTTGGTGAACAAGCTCTTTAAATCTAGACAACGTTCATAGAAATGACTTGACTTCTCTGCTCCATGCACTTGGACATCAGTGTACACTAAGGTCGGAGCTATTTACTGAGTACTATCAGGCCAAAATTTAGTCTATTCCCTGCAGCTGTTTTTCTGTGAATCATATCTTTACATGTACGCAAATTCATGCGTGCACACACACACACACACACACACACAATCATGGGGATATCCTGCACACTTCCCCCTTCCTGTGAGTCAAGTGGCCTACTTCCACATTAGCAGCATGCATACAAATGGATAGCCTGACCTTGCCAAAAAAACTGCTGGTCCATTCATTCACTTCTGCAACTGTATACCTCAACTGAGTGCAAATAAAAACATGGAAATGTACTCAAATGTATTTTCTGGACTGATAAGCATCATGGATGCAAACCATTAAATGCCAAACATACAACAAACCATGTTCCAATATAACATGGACCAACATGTATTTGGACACTTATTTGTATGTAATGCCATTGCATTACACATAATAGGCCTATAATTTATGTTATTATCATACATACTTTAAAAGTGCCCTAGAACTTTTTTTTAAAAGATGTAATATAAGTCTAAGGTGTCCCCTGAATGTGTCTGTTAAGTTTCAGCTCAAAATACCCCATAGATTTTTTTAAATTGAATTTTTTTTAACTGCCTATTTTGGGGCATAATTAGAAACGAGCCGATTTCAGGTTGCGGCCCCTTTAAATCGTGTTCTCCGCCCCCTCCCGAGCTCTCGACTCTATCACAGCATAAACAAAGTTTACACAGCTAATATAACCCTCAAAATGGATCTTTACAAAGTGTTCGTCATGCATACTGAATGCATGCGTCGGATTATGTGAGTATTGTATTTATTTGGGTGTTTACATTTGATATTGAATGAGTTTGATAGTGCTCTGTGGCTAACGGCTAACATTACACACTGTTGGAGAGATTTATAAAAAATGAAGTTTTGTTTATGAATTATACTGACTGCAAGTGTTTAAAAATGAAAATAACGACGGCTCTTGTCTCCGTGAATACAGTAAGAAACAATGGTAACTTTAACCACATTTAACAGTACATTAGCAACATGCTAACGAAACATTTAGAAAGACAATTCACAAATATAACTAAAAATATCATGTTATCATGGATTATGTCAGTTATTATTGCTCCATCTGCCATTTTTCACTGTTTTCCTTGATTGCTTACCTAGTCTGATTATTCAGCAGTGCACATCCAGACGTCCTGCCCTTGTGTAATGCCTCAATCATGGGCTGGCATATGCAAATATTGGGGGCGTACATCCCGACTGTTACGTAACAGTCGGTGTTATGTTGAGATTCGCCTGTTTTCCGGAGGTCTTTTAAACAAATGAGATTTATATAAGAAGGAGGAAACAATGGAAACTCACTGTACACTGTAAAAAAGAATTGTTGGTTTAACTTAAAAAAGTAAGTTACCTGGTTTCCTTAAAAAAATTTAGTTCACTGAAATTAAAAATTTGAGTTAATACAATGAAGGCGATTGATTTAATCAACACAAACTCAAAATAGTATGTTATCTGAACCACATTAATTATCTAAGATGATTTGACAAAAGAAAAAATGTTGTGATAACAAATCCTAAAAATATTTTTTTTACAGTGTATGTCTTTTCCATGTACTGAACTCTTGTTATTTAACTATGCCAATATAAATTCAATTTTTAATTCTAGGGCACCTTTAAGTATTATTTATATTATATTTTAATTACCATATTTTTTAATATGGCCAAAGTGTCCAAAAATACTTTTTGAGAGCACCTGTAGGTAAAAAAAAAAAAAAACCCAATGCTTTAACTTGTATTCTGAATGCATAACTGAATGCAAAATTGTCTAGATTTTAATATCATGAATAAAGTCTGAGTCACATTTGAGCCATGTGTTTACAACAGGATGTGACACACGTTAAATACTTCCTGCTCACCTGGGCACACTAACACACCAATGCATTACAACACACTTCCAACTAAGTGATTAGAGTTATGATGATGAACAAGCAGCATTTGTAAACATAAAACATGAAAATGCTCTACAATACAATAAAAGTCACTGTCCAGTCAGTGTTTGACAATGTTGCTCAAAAGTCTTCATACAGATCGCCTAAAATGGCATCATCACATTCAGACAGTCATTGAAGTTACAGCAATTAGAGTCACCAACACTGCTGTTAGAGAACAGAACATAACTTACCACTGCATGTGTGAAGACTGATAACTAGAATTTCTGACAGATGACAAACTGAGATGCCACTTTTTTGACAAACTGATTTTGTCAACTAGGCCAAGTAATAGTACTACATTTAGATATATAACCATGATACTGAATGAATACTACAGTCATATACCAACATATTCAAATCTCATTTAAATACTTAGCCCTTTGGGACATAACCCAGTGTTTCTGAAGTCCCTTGATGTGCCATTTAAACACTTTGGTATATGAATATGATTTTGCCATGGTCCTGCCATCATGACATCACTGCAATAGGATATTATAGTAATATTGTGTTTTTGGAAATGGAGCTGCTATAATACCATGATTTGTGGACATTGTGCCATTGTAGAGATCTTGCAATAACATTGCATCAAAGTACCACAGTACTGAAATTCGTGTATTTACATAGCATTTCAAAGCTAAATATAGCTACATTTTTCTGTAAATTATAGTACTTCTAGGTACTTAGAAAAATACCATGGTGCATATCAAATTAGCAATGTTAATTCCATGGTACTTTTATGTTAGTGTGTCAACAATCCCTTTGAAGTCCCTTTGAACATATCAATCATGAAAGCTGGAATAACCTCATATTTTGACTGCATTATATATAACCTAAATGTATACTAGTCTTTTAAACTAGTAAATGTACTCATATATCCGAGATGATCATAGTACACAAATGTAAATGGTGATTTGAAGAGGACGCACATCACAGGGCGGCTGGATTCACATCTATCAGCAGCCGGCCAACCACAGAACTGTTGCCAACCCTCCAAAACAGCTGGAAAATAACTTATTCTGAGCCTTTCTGCAGACAGACTCCAAACCCACACATGATGTTGGGGTGAAATCAAAGCATCGGGTTTGTTATTTTAATTTGAGAGGGACTCACCTTCATGTCGTTCATGATGATTTGGAAGAGCCCTCCCAAAGCGCTGCACTCCTTCTCCATTCCCGCATCCATTTTACCACCCCAAAAACACACGCGTAGCGTTGACACTTATCCTCCTTATGGAAGCTCGCCTGGAAACCCGCTGTCAGAATCTGAAGGGTGCGGTACGACGCTGTATTTGAAGGTTGTCGTGTGAATAAGGCAAAAGAGGATAAATTAAAGCAAAAATAGTGAGTGTTATTCCGCTGATTGGCTGCCTGGCGCAAGTAAACTAGTCCCGGCCACGCAACTTGCTAAACCTCTGAAAATACATCGCATCGCCACTATAAAAGTGGATAAAAAGCCTAAAATGGGATTTTTTTACAATAAGTCTCCAGGTCAAAAAAGTGCCACGTAAGCACAGGTAAACCCGCAGGAAAAACTGACCGTTGAAAGTCTGCGCCGAAGTACCTGGCTCGGCGTTTTCAAAGCTTGGCTCTGCTGGATCGATAGTCACGTTAGTGTAGATCGCGACAACCGCCGTGTTTTTTATTCCTCATGGTTTCATTCAGTCGATCCAGCCGCTGATATATCCTTAATAGAGATGATTTTAAACTGTTGCAGTTTGAATAAGGCTTTCGGGTGAAATTAATACGGCAAAACCTGACTAAAGTTTCGACTCCTGATAGATTCCACAGAGCGAGTGGTAAACATTATTCACTCCTGGCTCTCTCTCTCTCGCGCTTTCTAACCCGTTTGTGTGGATCGGCTGGCGGACGAACTCAAAAGTGGGCGGAGCATGAGCGCTTCGGAAATCTTCGTGCTTTTCCGACAATGTTACATTTTGTCAACAAAAAATAGCCTATTTTTCTAAATTATTATTATTTTTTTATTATTTTCTTTAAACATTTTCTCCAGTTCTTATGTAAATATAATACATGTTTTTTTTTATTACCTCATAATAATTATTTAGAGACGATATGAAATATTTGTACTTTTACAAAGTTTTTTTTAAAGATGATATTTATTATCTTAATTTAAGATTACAAGTACAAGCAAAAAATGTGATTAAAACTTGCGAATCACCTAAAAATCTACAGTTTTGTGTAGCCTAAGTAAAAATTCATCAGAACTTTTGATCTTGAATAAAAATGTTGAATAAAAATGGACATTATAAGTCAGCTACCTAAACATGTGCTTACTTTGTGCAGTTCTTTTAACCATTTTATTTATCTATTTATTTTTTCATTTAAGGGACCTGATAAAACCTGTTACAAGAAATATAGTGGGTTACTTATGACTGTCCACACTGTTGCTAAACTCTGTCTTCCTAAGCATTTTAAATGTGCTTTCTATAAAGCTAAACCAGAATACACAGAACTACATCCTATTATATTTATCTACTCACAAGTGAGCTGGTTTTCATGGATTCATATCACATCTATGAGTCAGCATCATTGTAATCTTGCCCAGCCCTGTGCTGTTACCTGACATTATGAAATGAGTCCACCTCTCAGCTCAGTGTCTCATAGCAACGCAGACATGATAAATTTAGCATCACGTCCTCTAGTGGCCACCTGTCTGTCTGCCTGAGAGAGGGGAGGTCACCTTGTTCAGCAGTCTGCATGGGCTTCCCACAGCTTTATGTGCCCACTCACAGCACAAACATGTAAACTCATAAAGCTCATGGATTGAGCATTTAAGTGATTTTTAGGGCCCATTTTAAGTGTCGCTATGAAAACAAACAGATCAGTTCACATCTACATAAATTATAATTTTCGGAAAAAAAAATTGCAGTTATCCATTAGTTTTTTTTTTTTTATAGTTTGCTCTCTGGTTACATATTTTAGAGTTAAGCCTAAGTATAACAAACTTATAATCAATTATATTCAGTATCCAAAAGGAGTTTTTAACATGACTCCACTAGTACAACAGATGTTTTTATTTTTATTTTTTTTTATTTTGCATACGAACAATAACATAACAGGCCAACATAATTTAAATTATATACCTTCACAGACTGAGAAATAACAAATTTTAATACATAATGTCACAACAAAACAAAAAAACATAAAATAAAATTAACTACAAAACACTGTAGGGGATTCATTCAGATTGGTAATAAGGTCATACTAGTATAACAGATGTACTTTATATCTGTAGAAGGTGCTTGCTGCCATCTTGTGGTGAAACTTTAGTAATGCAGAAGTGTTTGCATAGCAGACAAGGGCTGTTTATAATTAAATACTAACATACTGCATACAGTATTTGCTGTATACTGCCTGCTATTTTATTTTATTTAATTTTTTTTACATAATTTTAATATAATACAATTTCATATAACATATTGAAAAAGCAGGGAAGCAATATTGCTTAAATAATAATAAAAAATCCATCTATCAGTGTCGTTTAAAGGTGCCCTAGAATTAAAAAATTGAATTTATCTTGGCATAGTTAAATAACAAGAGTTCAGTAGATGGAAATGACATACAGTGAGTCTCAAACACCATTGTTTCCTCCTTCTTATATAAATCTAATTTGTTTAAAAGACCTCAGAAGAACAGGCGAATCTCAACATAACACCAAATGTTACGTAACAGTCGGGATCATTAATATGCACGCCCCCAATATTTGCATATGCCAGCTCATGTTCAAGCATTAGACAAGGGCAGGACGTCTGGATCTGTGCACAGCTGAATCATCAGACTAGGTAAGCAAACAATGGCGAAAAATGGCAGATGGAGCGATAATAACTGACATTATCCATGATATCATGATATTTTTAGTGATATTTGTAAATTGTCTTTCTAAATGTTTCATTAGCATGTTGCTAATATACTGTTAAATGTGGTTAAAGTTACCATCGTTTATTACTGTATTCACGGAGACAAGACTGTCATTATTTTCATTTTTTAAACACTTGCAGTCTGTATAATTCATAAACACAACTTCATTCTTTATAAATCTCTCCAACAGTGTAGCATTAGCCGTTAGCCACGGAGCACCATCAAACTTATTCAGAATCAAATGTAAACATCCAAATAAATACCATACTTATGCGGTTAGACATGCTGCATGACAAACACTTTGTAAAGATCCATTTTGATGGTTATATTAGCTGTGTGAACTTTGTTTATGCTGTTAAAGGCAAGCGCGAGCTCCGTGGGCGGGGAGCGTGAGCATTTAAAGGGGTCGCGGCCTAAATCGGCTCATATTTATTGATGCCCCAAAATAGGCAGTTAAAAAAATTAATAAAAAAAAAATCTATGGGGTATTTTGAGCTGAAACTTCACAGACACATTCAGGGGACACCTTAGACTTATATTACATCTTTTAAAAAGATGTTCTATGGCACCTTTAACACAGTGAATCTCAACCTTTTTTGAGCAATGGACCCTCGTCATATTTGGAACCATCCTCAAGGACCCTAGTATAAAATTGGCTCATTGGTATCATTAATGTCTTTGTGACGACCAAATGCAATCAAGTGTAATTTACTACTACGTTAGTTGACTTGTCCAATATTCAGTCATATCGTCAGTTATATTACACTTATATTATCTTCTTTTATGGGAACATGTCAAAAGTCAAAATATACAAAAATTCATATTCAGATATTTTATAAGGACCCCCTGGCATTATGTCAAGAACCATTAGGGGTCCATGGACCCCTGGTTGAGAAACACTGGCTTAACCAACACAAAGAAACCATTTTGTTTTCATGCGACAAGAAAACCATTAAAGAAATTAAAATATCTCCTATTTTGGATCCATTATGGATAGAATACACATTCTGTTGAGGTCAGAAGGGTTGCAAAAGTTGTAACCATGAGAAAACTTGGCACTTTTTAACGACCTTATTTGTCTTTGACCTACATTCTTAAAACTTTACAGTAATAGTGCAGTAGTATCTGTGTGGATAGACACATGAAAACACAGTATTGCGTTGTCAGACTCCATTTATTTTATTTGAAGTGTTTGACTGCAAGAATCAATGTACATAAAATATACAATTTTTGTTTGTATTTTTTTCCTTTCCAAAGAGTACAAACCATATTTACAAACATGTTTAATCAGAGCTGCCAGGGATCATAACTTATAGGCAAATACAGTACAATTAGTTTTTAAGATAAAACAAATGTTGCAATGTTCAGTGTAGAATCGTTTTCTTAAAATGAACTAGATATGCATTTTATCTAAAAAGTACAGTTAATGTGTCAATCTCATAGGCAAAGTTACATTTGGCCCATATCAGTCATAAATAAGCTTATGTTGGATACATCCTTGATTCAAATAATGTCATGAAGGATCATTATGTCTGATGCAATGTCGCTGGCTTTAGTCGCGGTGTGCAAAGGCCCTCTCGTGGTCAGTTTTGTAAGTGCAGCCTGACCTCACTGAGGTTTGGCTTTTAGTTAGCAACAGCAGCATGAAACAAGAAAATCTTAGAGCCTTAAAACTAGACAGTCAAGTCAGGTTTGCTGGAATAACCAACGGACTCACTACAGGGGTATGCTTTACTTGGGAAGGCAATGTACGGAAGACAAAAATTTAAAATGTTACAAGGATCTTTCTTATTTTTTTAGGTCCACCAAGGTTTCTACATTCATCAATGAAGAAGACAATAAGAGCATCAGTACCAACATTGATACAAGCGCAGCATTTGCTTGGCAAAGAATAGTTTTGCGTTTTCTTTACACGAAGAAAATGTTAGATTTGAAAACACGGTAATTACAAACATTAATTTGGCACAACAGAACAAGATTGCCGTGAGAACAAGAGTAGTGTTTCAAATGAGCAGCCATGCACAAATGAATCCCTGAAGTTAAAGCACCCGGTGTGCGTGGACTCGGATTAATGTTTAGGCCTGGTTAGTTAGCCATTAACTACACAAATCTGTGTCAGTGCATTCGCAGTCTGCATGCAAGCACTTGCAGTGGGATGTGGGAACGGCCTTGAACCGTTCAGCTACTGGTTCCTTCACGTCAATCGGAGCAGAACCACTGAGCATTTCTGAATGATTTTGGAAGTACCAGATAGCTATATAGAAAAATCTCTTTTCAAGTCTATGTCTTTTCATGCTTCCAAGGTGCAGTTGGTCAGCTGAATATTCAATGAGCTGGTTGTGCCATTTTCTGTCGCACTTTGTCGTTTTGTACTTCGTTTACGGGCGATGTCACATGCAATGGCCAAAGCTCCGCCTTTCAGGAACCGCACAAAGTTCTCACCCACCAGTGGACCCATGGCATACATCCCTGGCTCCTTCACGCTCTCATACGTGTACGGATCCACGTCTAACGGGTTCCTACGACAGCTGATTGACTCTTTGGAATCCAACGCCAGTGGGCGACCATGTTCTGGAAGGAATGACAGGTTGGGATGGGCACCAATCAAAATGAGTGCCATTGAGACTTGTAGCACCGTTTGTAGCCCTTCCTCATCCTCTAGCACACACTTGCCATCAGGTCTGAAGGCAACCACACGGTGCTTTGGGTAACTGAGGTAACCAGGGTAACAGGTGTACGAGTTGGTGCTCTCAGCAGGTTGGTTGGACAGATTAACCACTGTCTCACTCAGTTTGTGTTGCTGTTGGCTCATCATTTGGTGCACTTTGTGGTACTCAGGGTAGAGGAGTTTGGGCAGTTGGTTGAAGATGAGTGCCGGATCAGTCACAGATCGCCTAAAGGCGTGATATACGGGTGTGTTCAAGTGGTGAGCCGCGAGAACGGCGTCTGCCGCCGTCAAGCCAGCACCAACCACAAGAACTGGCTCTGAGGCGCCGTCCAAACGGCCTGAGGAAATGGCGGCCTCCAGCTCCCAGAAGCTGTGGCACACGAAAGGAAGGTTTTCGCCTTCCACGCCAAGACGGGCTGGGATGTCATGGGTTCCTGTGGCAAGCACCACATTCTCTGCATACACAGTGAATGGGACTTCGATTACTTCCTTTTCTTCACCACCATTTGCTCTTCTCTGGAGGCCTTGGATCTTCCAAACGGAGCAGTCGGGTTCAAGGGAAACCCGGGAGACTGAGGTTACGGTGGTGCCGCAAGCAAAGCTCCTCTCCAGACCCATTTTAGTCACATAGTGCTGGTAGTAGGACGCAATCTCAGCTGGTGTGGCCCGGTCATTACGTAAATTTCTAGACACACAAAACATAAAATGTTAGTTGATCCGTTTCATCATTTTGGTCATTTCAAACTTTTAGAAATGTTTTATACTCATTATGCCTAATTCATTCACACCTCTTTCAAAAATATTGACTTTGGATGGGCTATATTATTTTGAGTAGCTCAAACAAACGTAGCAAGGTTAAAGGCAACACAAAGCCACAGTATTTACATTTTTAGCCACATTTTACATATTAGCAAAGGAAAAAATATTTTCATACTCATTTCAAATTCATGATAAGAATCTTCCTGGGAATGTTGCATGAAACAATGTTCACATTGTTCTATACACTGATTTCATAAATATGTTTCTCTTTCGTTTTTCATACCGTCGTTTATCTCTCATCCAGTCCTTCAGCTTCAAACCAGGAAGTTCCATCCAGTTAGCCAGGCTGAGAGTCAACATTGAGCCCTCCATCGCCTGCAGGAATCAAGAATAACAAACAACAACTTCATATCTCCATAAGAAGCAGGCAAAGCACAAGAATAACATCTGATCAAACCGGTACAAAACCTCAATAGAAGTTTGCTTTCAGACATGCAAACATTAAATCACATGCTTTTCCCACGGGGCTGTACTTGTGTATTAGGGTGAACCTCATTAAACTTTTCTTGAACATATTCAATTCATATTTCACCCCATTTCTCATTATTGTTATACATTGAACATTTTACTGTTTTTTTTTTTTTTTTTTTCCATTATGCTCAATGGTGATTCTGTTTAGATTCATTGATAATACAGACATTTTAACTATATTACAGTAAAAGAAAATACAGTTTCCTGAAAAAGTGAACAATGTGACCGTTGAGGCCTTAGATCAGAAGCCAGAAGTATTTTAGGAGTGGTTACTTACATGCCAGGCCCCTCCAGGTGGTCCCTTCCCCAGTACAAGATGGGGAGTGGCCCTTTCCGGCTCGTGACGCCATATCAGCGGGGAAGCGCAATCCACCCCAAAGTCGCCATCTGGAAGGAGGAGGGCATCGAAGAGCACAGCCACAGGGTTTGACGAACGGCCCTCTACACCCTCACACAGGTACTCCAGATCCTACATGCACATATTAAGACAAAACTGGTTTTTTTTCTGTATTTGAACACAAATTTGAACTATTATCATTGACAAAAGTCACTAATCCTTGAAACAGCCTATAGAGACGTCTGGTGAAAACTATACAATCAATCACCACTTGTTATGTAAAGAGGTGTGGTAAATGTGTGCAAGGGGATTAAGTGTTACCTGGTCAAGCAAAGGCAGATGAGGGTTCTCTGTCAGTTTGTTATGCAAAATTGGGTTGGGATGGACGCCGTCGGGGGAAAGGTAAGGCGTGTATCCTGACAGCAAATAAGAGAGGCAAATCCCTGATGGGCCATTACCTGTTAGAAACAAAGCCATGTATGTAAATACTGAATGCTCTGCAATATTTTCCAAATAACTTTTCATAGCTCAGATGATTTTTTGGTGTGAAAATCAAATAGTACATTTCTCTGAAGTTGGCCATTAAAGGGATAGTTTACACAAAAATGAAAATTCTGTCATTCTGTCATTTACTCACCCTCAAGTTGTTCCAAACCTGTATTTTTTTTTTCTTCTGCTGAACTTAAAAGAAGATATTTGAAAGAATATGGGTAAAATAAATAAATAAATAAAAATAAAAAAATACTATGGATGTCAATAAGGGCCATCAATTGTTTGGTTACCAACATTCTTAAAAATATCTTTTGTGTTCAGCAGAAGAAAAAAACATTCATACAGCTTTGGAATGACATTTGAGTAAGTAAATGATGACAATTCTCATTTATAGGTGAACTATCCCTTTAAGCTGGTAAAGTTTCGGCCACAGAACAATAGTCTGAGCCTCACTGTTTTTAATCTGATGTGAGTGGGTATGCGAATGGCTGGTATGAAATATTTATGACTGGTCATTTTTTTCCCCCAATTCACCCGTCATCAGCACATCCAGACTTTTTTCGCATTTAAACATAGTAAATGTTTTAAACTGAGAGCACTACCTATTATTGGTAGCTGTAAGAATTATGAAAGTAACCAAAACTGTGAATATACAAAAATCCAAAAAGTGGTGGATGTGCAGAACATTGTAATCAACAGGCGTACCAATTCTGCACAAGTCTTTCTGCAGAGATCGGCATGCACAGATTCCATTTGAGCCTGTCCATTAGTTAATTTTGGACCTTGGCTGGAATACAACATTTCAAATTGCTCACAGAAGTACAGTCTAGATGAAACAAAGATGAAAATGAGAGAGAGAAACAATAGTAAAAGAATGGAGATATTTTGCATGCACTATGCATGTAGAAAGTGCATTAAAATTTGTTTGAGTGGTCATTGAAGAGATGATGTCATGTGTCACATGAACTCACTTAACCGCATAAAGCTTACAACAACAAATATATAATGTTGACTCTTACCAACAATGACAACAGGCAGGATATCCTCAGAAAATGTGTCTTTGTTGTACAGCTCCATAGTGGCTCTCCTGTCACATGCAAAAAGAGAACAAATGGTGAGTTGCAAAAGGTATCAACACAACCATAAAAGATACACAACACCAGACCACTCCATGAGGGTCATGAACAATAATAGCTACTAATACGGTCCCCTTCTATTAGATAACCCTATATAATCTGTATTATAGTAAGGCAGGCTGTAAGCTTCAGCCAATACTTCTTATGAATTAACTGAAGTGTTATTACGCAAGAGAAGTTCAGTGTAACCATGAGTGTGCACAATTTGTTAAAGTGACCGCGCCTCGGTCAAACTCGCTGAGTCATTCAGAATAGTGACCACACGACGTGACATAACTCTTACTTTGCCACTTTATTTTCTAAAATACTCTTTAAATATAAGCTCGTCATTATTTTACTTGAATATATACATGCATAATGCACGTAACTGTAGTTTAGAGACTCTTCCCGTTTTCTTGAATGAAGTCCAGGGGGGCGTGCGTGTCTAACAAAGTACGTGCAAAACGTTTTCTATGTTCTGGACGGTTTATGAGGCTGCTGTTAAAAATCATCTACATGTCCAACCCATAAAAAAAGGTAAAAGCACACAAGTCATTCAAGTTCAACGCTTAGAAAGTGAACGCGCGTAGCTTAAAAGTGTGACAACGCGGTAACCAACGTGTGAAATAGAAAGCTAAAATGATCGAACTGCTCATTGTATGTCACTTTGTAACAGCTATTTCCCCACTTGTCAAACAAAACTTGTTCGCTATTTGCAAGTAGGGCAGTGTGACAGCGAGCCGCGTGCACAGGTCAGTTCGTAAGTCAATTCAAGGAACTAAATTGTACGCTTTCACATGTATCCCAATTTAAATGATCTTATTTATGGGTGAACTACTGCTTTAATCTTCGCTCATACTTGATAATGCATGTTCTAACGGAGGCATTCTGCGCTCCACAGAACTTTCCAGAGAGGACAGCATGCGTTTCCCAGCGACGGCTTAACGTTTCAGTCGCGTTGAGTGCGCGCGAGCCCCTCCGCCCCTTTAACTGGTAGGATGCGTTAATAGCCTGATCAGAAACCCCAGACTGCAGCTCAACTGGATTGCATTTAACGAAGATTACACGAAAGCCGGTAACCGTCTGACGCGTAACCCAGATGCCTGTAATACAGGCGTGCGCGTGCTGTCCGCTATCCAGACATGCCCACGAGACAATTTCCATATCCGACGGACACATTACGACGCAACACCAAATTAAGGAAACAAGAACAAAGATGAGTTATAATGATCTCGGAGGTGATGCAAAATATGATGTAATTCATCAAGATTTGTAATGTAACAGATTTGTAATTGGCGTGATAAAAGTAAGCCATCGCGGTTTGAATGTAAAAAAAAACACTAACCTTTAATGCAAATATCCGAGGTGCGAATAAGGCTTCACTTAAGACAGCAAAGTCTTGGATGTCCAAGCAGAGCGGCTGCAGAGATATTGTAAAAACAAATGTTAGGATACACACGTAGCTTCGGCTGTAAAGCGAGATGCCGCACCGTTACAACCCACGACACTCGACTCGTGAGCTAATGGGTTTTATAATTCCTCTTCGCTGTCCATCCCATACGAACCAATCATCGCAAGACAACGCTTATGATTGGTGCAGTGTGGGGTGACGTAGAGCGTCTTGTGGCTTGTAGTTTTCCACTCGCTGACAATGATCTCATCCCTGATTGGTCTGAATCTTGCTGTCACTCCACATCAGCCAATAGGCAAACGGAGCGGCTTGAACAGTCTCTCCCATACCAAAATGATGACCTTTTTTGGCCCCCTAAACAATTATGTCAGCCTTTCTTTTGTAATAAAAAAGTTAATTATTTATGGAAGATTCTTTATTCACAATATTACATTTCTAGACACTTATTTAGCCTATTACAGAATTGCAAATTGCTTTATAACTGACAGCAATAAGAACTGCTAAAGGTTTGTGAATTTTGTTTGTATATTCTGTAACTGTATTTTTTTTCTTTAAAAAATAAATAAATAAATAAATAAATAAATAAATATATATATATATATATATATATATATATATATATATATATATATATATATATATATATATATATATATATATATATATATACCTGTCTTATTTCCCCCCTTAAACATATCTCCATATTCTAGCTAGATCAACAACAATTGTTAATGGCTAACTAATAGTCCTATGGTTACTTGTTCAGTGAGTGACACTCGTTCAGTTCTGTAACCACTAAGACTGTTCTGACTTGTATGCTATATGACATGAAAACTTGGAAAAATCCCTTGGATTTACATTGATGGAATGTTCAAATAAGCCAAGACTTTTCAAACACCAACTCAAAATTCCAAATTTAAACTCCCAGAAGCCCTTTCTATCTATCTATCTATCTATCTATCTATCTATCTATCTATCTATCTATCTATCTATCTATCTATCTATCTATCTATCTATCTATCTATCTATCTATCTATCTATCTATCTATCTATCTATCTATCTTCTAATACTAGCCTACTAAACACATTTAAAACCTTTAAACTAAAAAAGGATAGTTCACCCAAAAATGAAAATTCTATCATCATTTACTCACCCTCAAGTTGAAAACCTGTTTCATTTTCTTTGTTCTGTTGAACACAAAGGAAGATACTTTAAAGAATGTTAAACTGAACAGTTTTGGGGAACCATTGACTTTTTTTCCTATGGAAGTCAATGGTGCCCCAAAGTGGCCTGGTTACAAACTTTCTTCAAAATATCTATCATTTATGGTGAGTAATGATGACATAATTTTCATTTTTGGGTGAACTAACCCTTTAAAACTACTTCAAATTTCTTCTCTGGTTAAGCCGCGCACACACTTAACAATTGTAAGGCCGATTATGAATGTAAATTGATACTTATGGCTGATCGCGCTCAAACGCGTCCAGTCAGAGCCAGTTGCGTTCAGTCCGCGATTACAGTCGGTGTTCAGATTCCATGTGTGAGTATATAAATTAGGCTTTCTCAAGCTATTCTCAAAACGTTTTAATCTAATTTTAACTTAATGCATGTTCAATTTGCTTGTTGTAAAGTATAGATATAAAACCTTTACAGTTATTTTTTTATTCGATTTAGTACTATTTTCACAAGTAAGCTGTACATTTTCAAAACCATTAAAATCCAAACCGATCACACCTGTAACACATTTCAGATTCTTTCAAACCTTTTCCCTCGAACCTCACCCTTTTCAAAACCTCAAGCTTTCATTCTGGTTTTACACGCTTTCATTCCATAATCACTGTTTCAAAACACAAGAATACTGTGATATGTAATGAGAACATTTGGTTCTCAAAAACAACCTTTTTTCAATTTAGTACTTTTAACAATCAGTTAAGTCAATAGCAAACAATGCAAGATATGCGTTTCAAATCCCCCTTGCTGAAACCGGCTACACACACCGGCTACAGATGCCACATAAGAAAATACACTTACATTACCGAAACTACATAATTGGCATAGGCCTAATGTTTGTAATAGTATCTATCAAAAGGTGTGATGAAGTTATGAAATGGCCATGAGGTTTTGCGCTAGAACAGAGTTTGCTGACAATACAGTAAATGTTCTCACTGTACCATATGACTGAATCTATACTTTATAAGAGTGAGTTACAGTAATATGGCGGTCTCTACCATGGTAATATGTTTACAGTATAATAATAGACAAATGTATTAAACTCAATGAAAAGAGATGCAACTGAAAAGTTTGATAGTAATAGCATTATGAAAGGCTCAGAATGAAACATTTATATAGATGAAACGCTGAAAACAGGATACTTTGTGATTTTGTGTATTGTACTAAGTGAAATGTTTGAAAAAAGTGCACTTTTGATGATCTGTTGTGATATTAGTACTAAAAGTTTTGAAAATTGACCAATTGCTTGTGAAAATTGCACCAAAGCAAATAAAAAAACTAAATCAATATTCCTTTTTTTTGTTAAAACAATAATTGTATGTGACATGCTTACTAGGTCAGGTGTTGCAATTTAACTAAACTTTTGTGTTACTTTCTTTGACCCCCACCCTCCTCAAAAGAGAAAGAAAGTTTCCTTTGTTGGGAACTAATTACTTAAATCCACATTCAAGGTCTTTTCTCATGGGTGTATTTGGGTTCCCATGAACGTTTTTTTTTTTATTTTTTATGAAAGGATACTTTTTAATTCTTAGTTCAAGGGAACAGCGCCTGCTTGGCAGCTTTAATGTCTGACTAATAAGTAGAACAGCGTGTCTAGAAATATGATCATACATTCAAAAAAAGGAACCATGTTGCCTGTGAACTGAAGTCATAAATTCATATTGGTGTTTAGACAAATATAATATATATATATATTACTTTTATCTTGGTATTACATTCATATACCATGACATTTACATAATACTCCACGGTTTTTCAAATACTACTATAGAAGAATTACAATGTTACCATTGCAGTGGTTCTAAAATGGTATATGTAATTAAAAAAAAAAAAAAAATATATATATATATATATATATATATATATAAAAAAAACATTAAAACAAAGAAATGTCATGGAGCCATGTCTAACCATCATTACAACATTAATTGAAGTTTGGCTAAGAGTTTTGAGGTTTGGGAAGACCGTTTTGTTTTTTGATATCTAACAAACTATTTGCTGGCAAGAACATGCTGTCTTTTTAACATTGTGACCCTTCATTAATACCTTTCACGCTGTACCTAACTTTCTTAAATTCTGTCGGCTATAGTCAGCACATGACTCAACAAGTTTCCAGTTAGGCATGATGAGAGGCCCTTTTAAAAAGGCTCGCAAAAGCATTTCCCTTTAGTCTATCCAAGAGTCAATGGCACTCACAAAGAGAACCAAGTCTGTTATCACAATACATCGCTTTATCAGCTTCAACGAAAGAATGGTGACATGAAAATCTGATTCAACGAGTCCCGTGAAGTTGCCATGGTAGCTCAGATGTTATGTAAATGCTTATGCAACATTATCCAGTTGGTCAGTCTGCACAGAAACCACATGAAAGGAAGTGTGGTGTTAAGCAAACTTTAGTTTGTGTGCTGTATATGGTTTGTACTTGTTGACATTTGGTAGCATTATAGATTTCATGAACTAAAAGTAAACAATAACTTTATACAGCTTAGGTAGTGTTAAACATACTCAGTATTTATTTATTAACTTAAAAATGTTTTAAAAAAAATTGTAACTGTTAAAAATGTATGTAGAAATTAACATTAACCAAGATTAATAAATGCTGTAAAAGTATCACTCATTGTAATAGTTCATGTCAGTGTTAACTGTGAACATACATGACCTGATTGTAAAGAATTAACAAACTTTGATTCCAGTGTCAGGAAATGTCAATTACTACAATGTCAAAGAAAACTATAATTTAGATATTAACTTATGATTTATTGTGACTTCAGTTTTATAGCTGAAGATCCATATTCAAAAGTAAATGATCTACAAAATAAACATGTCAAGATAAATATGATGAAAGCTATATAACAACCATTTAGTTAAGTAATAATTAAATTCATTGGAAGAGGTGAAAGGTAACCAAAACAAGGGAGGAGGAAAAGTTATGCGGAGTCATTCTGACTTTCATGTGGCATGACTGACATACTTTTGACTTACAAAAAATGATTGTAATGTAATTTGTTGCAAATGCAAATAATGTGGATTTAAAAAAATGCAATTAATATGTTTCAAAGTAACAAACAAAAACATTAAAATGATAAACTTTGACAATCAGAAGCAGGTGGGGCATTGTTGCTCAATTTTCAGTTTTTTTTTGCACTTAACCTTGTTTCACTGTCATTTGTCAGCTACAAATTTGACATATGGGACAACCCGCTGACAGCATTTAAAGGAATGCTTTTGCAATATATGTACCATCTAGAATGGAAAACTTCAAACTCTATTCATTAAAAGTCTATTCATTAGTTTATTCATCAAGTTATGCTATCAGCAATGCGCTTGAACTCTGACTAACAATACGTCCTGACATTAGAGATTACACTTCTTGTTTCTCGATGAAAACTCATGACAGGCTGAATATAAATTGCACTTTTACCTTAAAGAAAACAGATCATAAGATTACAAAATCTCATAAATCGAGAACCAACATCTAGTCACATTTTCAAAACTCTAATCACATTTAGCAGAACATCCGTCTGTTGTGGCCATTCTGTTAACACATTTAATGTCGTTTTCACACAAAATGCAGTCAATTAACACATTTCTAAAATTCTTACATTTTCTTTTCATATAAGCCTACCCCATACCAAAATCATGGATCTACAACATCAGTACTGGAAAAGAACTGGAAAAATATATAAAACAAATACTGAAAAAATCGATGAGCATTTTTAATTAGCAGATCACTTAAATATTTAGAAATGGCAGATTCCAGTCTCAGTCGGAGGCACAGTCAGGTGTTGAATTTATTTTCATTACATGGACGCACAGACTCATTGAATCGGAATTGTTCAGTGTGTATGAAGAACAACACAGAGGAGCAGAGAGAAAATAATGTCTGGGTATGGGAGAGGAATAGATGAAGGAGGAGAGGAGAAGTTGGATCAGGAAAAAAGAGAAGAAGAGGTATGGGAGATGACTTGTGCATCTCTATGGTTTTCACCCTTACACATGTAGAACCTATGAAAGCTTATTTCTGCCATGAATAGAAAATAAAAAAGGTAATTGTGACTTTTTGGGGCGGTTTCCCGGACAGGGTTTAAATTAAGCCAGGACAGACCTTAATCCAGAATAGTTAATCGTGGTTCAAAAAATGGCTTTCTGAAACACAGATTAAGTACAGATTACTAAAACCTGGACTATGGAGTCCCGATTTAAAATAAACCAGATTAATTTAAAACCAACTGTGCTAATCTGAATTAGCTCGAGAGAGGTTGCCTGTAAAACATGGAATGAACCAAGAAAAGCTTAAAATTGCATGGAACTGAGAAGCAAATCCAAGAAAAAACAATGGCAGCAAAAAAGACTCCATTATAAAAAACTTAACTAAACAAGAGACATTTATTCTAAAGCAAGCAAAATACATCAGCTGTGAAAAAAAAGAAATGCCTCGAAATATGTTTGTAATGAATTATTTTTAAATAGATTAATTCTATATAGCCTATATAATAATCATATGATTATTAATGCTTTTGTTTTGTCCTTTACATAGCAACAAACTAAACATAATTTACACATAAACATATTTACACATGTGATAATCAGTGTTGACAGTCAAGATGACACTGGTTTGATCCAAAGCACTATCATAGCAGTTGCTGTATTATATAAAAAAAGGCAATTCATGTTAGCAGGTCCTCAACCCAAACACAAGCTCAACACTTCACCACAACGGTAATCTCAAAATAAACGAGAACTTTTACATAATAGAACATTAAACAGTAAAAAGTCTCTCCATATTCTCATCTTTCTAAAAAAAAATGCATAAAATAACACTTTTTCAACATTTACTCTCCCACGTCAGCCCGGTGCAAAGCATGATGGGAAGTGAAAGTCTTGTTTGGATTGGGTTACTTGACTGAAACATGTTATTTCAAAATGAAAGCATCAAGTGAGTTCTAGTAACCATTTCAAGTCAAATTAACATGAAGCAATCACATTTGAACCAGAAACAATGGTGTTAAATCAAAATAAATTGTTAAAAAAAAAAAAAAAAAAAAAAAAAATATATATATATATATTTTAAATATAAATGTATATATATTTATATTATAAACCTAATTATAAATTATAAATATATTATACAATATAATATATTAAATATATTTATAAATATATTTTTAATTTATTTTTAAAAAATAAATTATATATATATATATATAATAATTTAATACATGTGTCTTCTTTGAAACACAACGTTAATCTGAAGTTAACCTGCCTCCTGGTAGGTTTAATTTAAACCTCAATTTAGTCCTGGAGTAGCTCTAGCCTTCCTCCCGGAAATCAGCTTATTAAACTCTGGACTATACAAAGTCTAGGACTATTTTAAACCATGACAGAGAAAGCAGATTTCTGTTAATCTGGTTTAAAGGGCCATTTTATTCTAGGACTAGGCCTAATCTCTGTCTGGGAAACCGCACCTTTATCTCACAATTCTGACTTTTTTTCTCTCAATTCCTAGTTTATATCTCATAATTCTGATAAATTCTGATAAACACACCGATTAAAAAAAAGGTCAGAATTATGAGATGTAAACTCACAAAGTTAAAGTACTTTTTCTAAACTCTTACGTATTGGTAAACGCTTGTTAGCAATTTGGAGAAAAAAAAAAAAAAAAAAAAAAAAAACACAACTGAGAAATAATCTTTATTGGCATTTTAAACACAACATAATTTACAAATCATTGAAACTCAGTGTCTTGACATCCTAAACATCCCAAACTCTTCTTTCTGACCAAAAGGGGAACCAGAATAATGTGAAATGGAGGTTATTTCATGCGTAATACTTCATTGTGCACATTTCTGAACCACTGTTAGGCATTCAAAATGAGAAAAGAATCTTGAAAAAACGTTTAAGTATTTAAAATATTCCCTGCAGTTCCATCTCTGATGCGAGCAGGAGGAAAGCCCTTAATCGTGCCAACCACATATTTTTTGACAGTTCCCAGTCCATTCAAATGTTTCTAACTCAGTACCAAGAACATTTATGAATGCAAGTCTGTGTAGCACTTGTTCATCCAAAGTAAAACATGGGGGAAAATCATCCAGAAGAACACAAATAACCTTCACAAGGACAGAAAGGTCTTAGTCCAACTTAAAGAAAGGTTTTATCTACTGGGGTAACACATTTACTTTATTTTTGCTCAAAATGTTCATTTAAGGTCAGAATTTTCAGTCAAAATGATGTTTTATACAACCAAAAAAAAAAAAAAAATTTGTCTTGATTTCCAGTAAAAATATCTAAATATTCACAAAACAAAATAAATTTACTTTCAAAACTTTATATCTTGTAAAAGATATAAAATATATAACAAGTTATTTTTTTCTTACCTTGATCTTTTTTGATTTAAGCATACATTAAACAAAAAAAGTGAGGCTTAAAATAGAAAAAAAGTATTGCCAATATGGTAAGAAAAGTAAACTTAATTGAAAACAAGTCTTCAAGTCTTAATTTAGCATATTTTTACTCATAATCAAGGCAAAAAAAAAAAAAAATTATTAAGAGTTAAATTATTTTTGAACTATATTCCTGTTAGTAACAGTTTAAATTACAGTATGATATAAAATACTGATGACAATTTGCTTAAGGAAAATACATTTGCGTTATACAATCAGGTCAACATAAGGTATGATAAGGATATCTTTGCATGTGTAAATAAAATGGCAAGCATCCGTTTGTAAACTTTCAATATCTACATCTTTATGACATTAGAGATGACTTCCACACACTAGACTTTGGATCAGGTGACCTCATAATCAAAGCCAAACGGATGTTTACGTCTTCCTACCTGGCCAAAGGGCAGATTATTAGAGAAGTCTGGAAACAGTACAGGCAATGGAAAATTCCATGAATTAAGGTCTACAAGGATGGTCCAACCACAAGAGGGCTGAGTCATACAGGTGTGTAGTAGATCAATTCACGTGTTCTGGAGTTAGATCAAAAGCACGGATCAAAGTAAATCCAGAATCAGAACAATAAACAATTCAAACCATCACCAATTAAAAAAATAAATAAGATTGCAGTGCAGTTTAATCCCTCATTCTGTAATAACATAAAACAAAACTGTCATACAAAAAGCACCAAATCTGAATATTTAAGCAACTCTTATTTGTTTGAGTCAAACCAAAAAAACAAACAAACAAACAAACAAAAAAACATTCAAAGAACATTTGAACAAAACCACCTCTTCATGTTGGACTGTCTGCTAAAACGTCCACAAAGGCTCTGAGGAGTCTGTCAGTTTGGGCCCTCTGCAGTCAGAGTTTGTACCATCACTGCACATTCATATTATACCCTCTACTGACCATGACTACAAACTGCACTTCCAACTAAGCAACCTCACTGTCTGAATGGAGTTTAATAAAGAAAGCAAATCCTTTGAAACAAAGAAAAACAAGCAAAACAAAAGTGAAAATAACCTTTCTACCCACCTCTTTTTACACAATTCATAGGAGCCAAATAAAGTAATAGTAAAGTTCCTGTATCACTCAGATACCTTCAGTTGGCTCCATTATCAAAAAGTCTCTTACAAAACAGCTTTGGTCCAAGAGGGGGTGTCAAAATCCAAACATGAGGTACAATGCTCAAATGTGCAAAAGAAAGTAACAGGTTTTGAAAAAAAAGAAAGGAGAGGCAAGTTGAGGTGAAAAAGTAAAAGACCTGGGAGGGGGGGGGGGGGGGGGGGGAATGTAGTGTGAATGGAAAGTTAAATAAAAAAACAAGTAAAGATAAGGGAGTGTGAGGCAGTCGGTGAGATCTCTTAGTCCTGTGAAAGAAGGTCACTTTAACACTAGAGTGGCTTCAGTGCCATCTTCCTTCTTCAGGTAGAGGCCGTGCGTCAGGTGATGTTCTCGACGCAGGTAGGCATAGAAATAATCCGATACCAGGAGGATCTGTGGTGGCATAAACACACATGACATTAGTTCATGTATTCTGTAAACTTCATAGTACTCACTAAATTAACTTTTAGTTTCGTTATGGGTTCAAACTGTGACAAATGTTGAAAAGGTCATTTATAAAGAAAACCACATACTGTAAATCCCCAGACATAATGGCCCGGTTTCACAGACAGGGCTTAGACCTTAGTTCAGTTAGGGCATTTAAGTATCTTTTATAAACGTAGACTAGAAAAAAAAAAAAACACATTACTGGTGTGCATCTCGAGACAAAACAATGGCACTGACATATTTTAAGATATGTCAGAGCAAGTTGCTTTCAGTTAAAAAAAGCCCAAACATGCATTTTAGTCTAGGACTAGCTTAAGCCTTGTCTGTGAAACCGGGGGTAAGTCTAATTTCTAGGGGTGTGACGAGATCTCGTGTGACGAGATCTCGCGAGACTAAACTGTGACGAGATTTCTCGTCGAGGCGAAAAGTAGTCTCGTGATGTTGCCATGACAGAGTGTTAGGATGATTAGGAAAGAATATGCCACCGCTACATATACATTACGCCTCCACTGTCGTTTTGCTTTGTATTTAAATAAAAAACATTTAATTCAGTTGGATAACGGACGCCGCCGCTCCATATTTACAGAGTTACGCGCGACCGTTGAAAGTGAAAGTAAACATAAGCGCGTATTCAAACGCGATCTCAATACCCCGCATTTTGAAAGCGGCTCCCTGATGAATACAGATATCTCTCAACATGAAAGCTATTTTAGGCTGGGCAGTGTAGTTGTAACCATCTCTCAGCTCTGTATCAAAGAAAAATGTGGTCTTATTTGCATGACTGACATGAAAACGAATAACAGTTTTCTCTTAATCTTATTAAGCACAAACAGTAAGGTTTCATTTGTTAACATTAGTTAATGCACTGTAAACTATGAACTAAAAATTAATGACTATTTTAATTAACTAACATATATGTTAGTTAATAAAATAAACAAAGATTACTAAATACTGTAGTATAGATATTGCTCATTGTTAGTTGATGTTGGTTAATACATTAATGTTAATAAATGAGACCTTATTGTAAAGTGTTAACATTTTTATTTATACTGTTTTTATTTCTATGATCAGTTTGTGGAAAGGAGTTCAGTTAGGAGGTCTACAGTTGTAGAAGCTCATAAATTATGTACAGTAAGGTCTGAAGAGACTGAAATCATACAGAAGAGAAGTCAGTCAGTTGAGTTAGTAGCAAAACATTTTACAGTACTTGAGTATTGTTGTCTTTTACTGCATATGATAATTCACACTCAGAAAGTAGAACTGAAATGACATTCATTACAAGATGATTAGTTAAAACATTTCAAATACACCTGCAGAATATTTTTTCTAGTCATGATTTCACCATTGAGGATTTCTTAAAAATAGTGTGTAAAAATCTTGTCTCGTCTCGTCTCGTGAACTCAGTCTCGAGTCTCGTCTCGTCTCGTGAGATACCTGTCTCGTCACACCCCTACTAATTTCTCTACAAAAAATATGGGATTTGTTGTCACATTGTGAAGCAAGCACGAGGTGCACGTGCCTCGTGTGTAAGGCGTGCTGCAAGCAGTCCTGGTTAACCTAATACGGGACTGTTTAGCTGAAAGTGATACAAGTTAATGAATAATGAAACCTTGTTCCTACATCGATTTTTCCACTCACAATTTGTTAGCCTAGTAGCTGTAAACACTGTCATATCCAAAATTTTCAAACATCAAAAACTAGGAGTGGATAACTGCTGCTATATTTGCAGTTAACCTTTATTTTACTAGTTTTTTTTTTTTGCTATGCATTTCAATAGACCTTTCTTTCTTCCATCTTTTTTTGCAACCTGACACCAGGTTGTGTATAATACCTCCATAAGTACAGGAAAATACCTGGCATGACAGGCTTCTATTATAGTCTAATGAACATAGAAACAGACTCTACCTTGAGGCTAAAAACTAAGAATAAAACGTCGTTTTTGGCTATCTTAAAGCAGAGGTACCCAAACCGGTTTCTTGAGATCTACCTTCCAGCAGAGTTCAGGGGCACGTTCAAGCTCGAACCGGTGCGCAACGTTTTGCTACGGTTTCCCTGTTGAATGACATGTTTCCTGGAAACGGTGTGCAACAGGTTTGAGATACGTTTTCTCTTGTTTGGTGGGTGTGTCAAAAATGTTAGCCCAATCAGCATCAACATGCATATAAACCACGCGGTATTAAAGGTGCCCTAGAATTAAATATTTAATTTATCTCGGCATAGTTAAATAACAAGAGTTCAGTACATGGAAATGACATACAGTGAGTCTCAAACTCCATTGTTTCCTCCTCCTTATATAAATCTCATTTGTTTAAAAGACCTCCGAAGAACAGGCGAATCTCAACATAACACCGACTGTTATGCAACAGTCGGCATCATTAATATGTACGCTCCCAATATTTGCATATGCCAGCTCATGTTCAAGGCTTTACACAAGGACAGCCAGGATTAATGTCTGGATCTGTGCACAGCTGAATCATCAGACTAGGTAAGCAAGCAAGGACAACAGCGAAAAATGGCAGATGGAGCGATAATAACTGACATGATCCATGATAACATGATATTTTTAGTGATATTTGTTAATTGTCTTTCTAAATGTTTCATTAGCATGTTGCTAATGTACTGTTAAATGTGACGAACACTTTGTAAAGAACAATTTTGAGGGTTATATTAACTGTGTGCAGTTAAAAAAATTTATTTAAAAAAATCTATAGGGTATTTTGAGCTGAAACTTCACAGACACATTTGGGGACACCTTATACTTATATTACATCTTTTAAAAAGACATTCTACAGCACCTTTAAAGTCATCGGAACAGGGTGTTCAACGCACCACCGTTTCCGTTTAAAAAAACGTTTTGCAACGTTTTGTCGGGGCTGAACGCAGCCCTGCTCTAACCCCGATCAAACACAACTGAAGTAGGTAATTAGGATCTTCAAGAGCACTTGATAATTACAGACAGGTGTGTTTGATCAGGGTTAGACCTGAACTCTGCAGGTAGGTAGATCTCCAGGAGCAGGATTGGGCACCCCTGCCTTAACGACTTGTTGCCTAACATATCAATATTGTATTTCCAACTGTTTTTAAGTGAAGTGGCTTGACAAGATGGGACCCTTTACCTGTCCAAAGTTGAAGAGCAACGTGATGGCATAGTAGAAATTTGAGTTGGCACTGCCAGCGTATATCCACAGATGCCAGAGTACAGGAAAGAGCGCTGAGCACGCCAACAGCACACATGACACCAGGAAGATGTTTCTCAAAACTGAGAAAGAAAGAAAAGGCACTCATTTCTACAATTCAATACATGCATCTGATTTCATTAAAAAGCTAGCTAGCAAATTTCAACTCACTCCAATTGCACAAAAACAAATAGAGTGCACGTCTTTGCAGACTTCTGTGTACACAGAATTTCACTGAAAACTCTGCAGAATTTGAATGTCACTCACAAATTGTCTACCAACACAAATGCATTTAACAAAAATTTTTACCTTGCACTCTTAAAAATGAAATTTGGTCATTTATTGGTCAATGGTTCTGTGAACAAAACTAACATCCATGGAACTTTTCCATTGCACAAAAGGTTCTATATAGAGGAAAACGGTTCTGTAGATTTAAAACAAAAATGTTCTTCACACATAGAAAACAAACTAGCAATAGCAAGAATCAATGGTTCATGGTTATAACATAACTGCCTATTGTTACGTCCTGAGGAAGTATTTTGTGTATAAATGTGTTTGAACGTGTATTTTACTCTGTGTTGAGTTATTTTTGCCATGTGCTCCGCCTCTCTCCCTCATTCTGCTTGCCTTGCTGTTAATTAGCCACACCTGTTGCTCATAAGGAGTGCGCTGCAGAGCTACGTTATAAGAGAGCAGAGTGAACACTGCTTGGAGAGGTTCACTTCTCCCCTGTACCAGACTTTTTTTTTTTGCGCAATTGAGTGTAAAACCAGTGTGTTGACTTTTGAATTGAAGTTAGTTTGCACTCTTGTGATGGGAAGTCTGGCTCTTTTCAAAGATTTGGCTCAGCTCCCTTAGAAGAGCCGGCTCTTACGGTTCCCAAACGGCTCTTCGTTTAGTATCACTCAGAGCCTTCTATTTTAGCCAGATTTAAGGATTGTGAATGAATGGTTTGTGTGTTGGTAAGCAATTTTTCTTCAGTGTTTTCATAAAAGCCTTATTTTTATGCATTTTTTCATTACAAAAAATACACAGTTACTATTTAACATTTTAATATAACTTTAATTGAACAATTGAAAACAGAATCACAGCAAATAAATGCATCCAGATGCTGCTGCTTTTTTGGTTTTTACTCATTTCTTAACTTTTTTCCCAAGGCACTTGCAGTTAAATCTAGCTCCCCTGCCTCTCTCTATACCTGGCCTGTACCACTACACTCGCTATCTCTGGAGCATGTGTCCCCCTTCATTCTTTCACATAATGGTATGATCCTAGTCTATCCTCCATTGTGTGTGCTCTGGTGTCAAAACAGTGTTGCAGGCCTTTTGTTATCAGGTAGTGATTTTTCTTTTCTTTCTAACATTGTTTTGGTATAAAAAGGTTTTTTTCTTATCTTACTTTTATGTTATGGGAAGCTGTTGGAAAGGGGGTGCCACTTTTTCTTTTGTAATATGTTTATCCCTGTTTTTGGTTAGCCAGGGAGTGGAGGGAAGCCTATGTTGTTTAATTCTTTTCTTTTATCTGCATAGGTCATTTAGTTCTCCTTCCAATAGTTAGTAACCCTTTTGTTTGTTTTGGCTAGCCCCTGTCCTGAAGATTATTTGCTTCCATTTTCTTTGCTTAACTAAAATAAATAACTTTAATTTGCATCATTGAGTGGTTGACTCACATTTCTGGGGCAGAGGACTGAAGGAAATCCTCCATGTTTTTCGGTTTATGTTTCTACTTTTTGGTTTAATTTAATCCTGTTACTGTCTCCCAACCCTATACTGGGAGAACTTGTAACACTACTGACCTTTTATTGTTTAAAAAAAAAAAAAAGAAAGGACAACACCTCTCATATGCCCAAATTTCCTGTTTAATTAGGAAACCTGTTAACATATTTAAATGAAAAGAGACTCACATCGGTAGAGGTGACTCCAGGCTGGCAAAAATGCCATGTATAGGGCGACATCTCCCACGGTGGGGTACGACTTAAAGATGGAGATGATGGCAATCTGCATGAAGATGAGGAACACTGGATGCTCCCTGTTTGAATGAAGTTTTTACCCATAAGAGTGCTATACATGTTAAATGAATGCATTGCTTTATGTGTTGCCCATGTTCAGCCATATGCAAGACCTACTTGAGTTTGATGGAAAGCGGGATGGTGTAAAAAAAGACATTGATCTGGAAGACGCAGATGAAGAAGAGACGAAAGTGCTCAAACATCTCTGCGAAGAAGTACCAGAAGAGTCCGATGTTTGGAGTGAGGTCTGGAACAGAAAATCTGTGGAAAACACACACACACAAACATACTGTAGATATCGGAATAATAAACAAGTATTTGATTAATCATAACAGAGTGTGATGTATGACTGCTGACTGACATGAATCCATAGACAGAAGGGATGAAGTCCCAGGAGCCCAGGAGGAAGAAAGAGAGTCCAGTGATCACCACCAGACTGCCCACATATATGAACACATACTGAAGAGTGAAGAACCAGAAACTACTTCTCCTCAGGTTTACTGGGATATACAACCTCTGAGAGAGAGAGAGAGAGAGAGAGAGGGGTTTCATTTTGGTCATCAGTGACTGTTTACATGCACCCTCATAACATGGCTGTAATAAGATTTAGACATTACAATTAAACTTCACCTCACGTAAACAAATCTTTAATCAAATTGATGCGATTAAGCTCATAATTATAGTAAAATATGTGGCATATGCTGATTTTAATCACAATAAACAGGCATGTAAACACTTTAATCATATCTATTCCACTCTGAATCCGCACACTGATGATGTCGTCATGCACAGATTCATAAACGTAGAGGTAAAGAAGGCATCACATTTTTAGGGTGCTGAATAAACTGAGTTCATGTTGACAACATTGCATGACATGAATATAATTCGGTATAGTGATGGTCAAAATAAAGACAGTTTTAGTCGCGTCACCGAAAAAATCCAACACATCCATAGAAATGTGTTTTGCATTTGATGCAAGTGGTCAGTAACACATTATGTGAATAATGGTGGTAAAAATAACCTCAATTCCTAGTGAATAAACAGAATAATGAAAATTGCATGTAAACAGGAGTGAAGACGTTTGCTCGTGTCATGTAAACATCTTACTGCGGTTAAGTCCTTACTCTCATTATTGAAAATAATACCATTATTGGTGCACATGTCAACATAGTCAGGCTCATGTAAATGGTACCTGCACTAGTCTGAGTGCAAACTCTCACCTGCAGGAGGAACAATAATGCAGGAGCAAACAGGGTCAGAGGATAGATGGATTGATATGTGGCCAAGGCCAAAAATATCCCGCTCAACAAGGCACTACCTAAAAAAAAAGACAACACCATATACAGTAAACCTGTACATCTATAGACATAATGCCATGCTCTATAAATAGTAGTTACATATGACCTGCTGTTCATTTCTTAATAATTACACAAATCAAAAACTGTTGAAGATAAATGTGTTTCTGATTGATGTGTGCTGATCTCAGTCATTCCTAAATAAGACCGGTGACTCAAAAACAAGACACTCTCACTGAGATGCTTTAGAACCATTACAATTTCTTTGCATATTTGCGACCATTCAAAAGTTTGGGGCCGCTAAAATGTTTTAAAAAGAAATCTCTTATGCTCATTCAGGATGGATTTATTTGAATAAAAATACAGTAAAAACAGCGATATTGTCAAATATTATTATAATTACAAATAACTGTTTTCTATTTGAGTATATTTTAAAATGTAATTTATTCCTCTGATGCAAAGTTAAAATTTCAGCATCATTACTCCAGTCTTCAGTTTCACATGATCCTTCAGAAATCATTCTAATATGCTGATTTGCTGGTCAAAAAATATTTCTTTTTATTATTAATGTTGAAAACAGTTGTTTCAAGATTCTAGATGGATAGAAATTTTTAAAAAAGAACAGCATTTATTTCAAATAGAATTATTTTGTAACATTATAAAGTCATTACTCATCAATTTAACACATCCTTGCTAAATATAAGTATTAATTTCATTAAAAAAATAAATCTTATTGACACCTAACTTTTGAATGATAGTGTACATGCAAATGCAAAAAATGTTTGTATAGTGGGTCTGTGATATCAAGACGCAATGTCAAGACTACAGTCTGGCATACTGTTTCACTACTGACTCAGAAGTATGTACTTCACCAGCAAAATGCTTTGGTTGCAATGCAGAAGAATGCAAATCAGGAAGTTTTGATTTAAAAAAAAGTTTGTCCCATCTTTAAGTGCACTAAGAGAAACTCACCTTTTAATGTACAGAGAATGAAGAGCGCAATAATGGCATTGTTCAGCCCACAAGTCGACTTTGCCACACAAGACAGGATGGTGAAGGGGTTCAACAGATAACTGCAAGACAATTAGTCAAATGAAAATGCATGCCTTCGTTTTTTCTGAAAACTTATTGTTGCTTTACTTTAAATTAAAAAAAGTGATTGCATAGTCTTGATTTAAAGCTTGAACAGAACTTACAACATGGCAACTTTGAGGGGGATGTAGAACATCTCCTTGGGAGAGCGGAGGAGCTCCAAACAGTCGGCGGGATACCGGTCCGATTCCAAGGCATATTTCTGTTTTCTAAACTACAAAATACACCAAGATGCAAGACATTTTAATCTATCCCAAAATAAATCTTTAAATAAAAAAAAAACAAAAAAAAAACAATAACAAAACATAATAAATTAACAGGCTCTAACTTCTGAAACGCACAAATATCAACAAAAAACAAGACATAACTTACCACATTCTTGTTATAAGTCTGGATTGACAGATAAAGAGCCACTGCTGTGATTCCATCTGCTATCTGATGACAATGTTATACGAGTAAATTTACATGTGTGAAGTTTGCACAAGAACACAAACACAGTACTTATGATCTATTGTTCAAACACACTTTCTGCATCTTTAACATCTTGTTATAGGTTATGTTATCTTTTCATCCTCATACACTCACTCTCACTTCAATCACTCTAATCTTTTTTTGTTGGAAATTCACAGCAAACTGGAAAATTGCATAGTAAATCACATTTGGGATTGTCGCTTCCACTTGCCCATTTTGCACGGTCTACTGATGTGTAAAAAAAAAACAAAGACAAACAAAAAAATAAGGACTTACCATAAAAACAACCTCTGCATAGTCCACCACAAAATGAAAGAGGTATATGACAAGGGGTGTCTGGAAGAAATAATCATAAAAAAGCTGATATCTGACTGTAGAATTGAAAATTTAAAGAAAATTGATCAGACACATAGATAGTGATGTGCAAATCAAATAGAACTTACTTCATGAAACACATCTCCTGAGTAAGGTGAGACCCCAAGATCCAACAAGGCAAGACCCTCCACAACTGTTTAATCCACAAATCAATCACATTATGCATTTAACAACTAAAGCAAAGAATTTGAAGACCATTTACAATTGCATGGCCTTTAAAAAGATATTTCACATTATATATTAAACAATGACAGCACTGTCCTACAGTGTGACATGAGATACTCCATCTAATACTAATTTACACAACAATTTCTGTATAATTATTATACGTACAGTTTAAAAGAACAGCATGCATTATATTAATTAGAATATTTAGAGTTTTAAAAAATTTTTTTTTTACACCACAGAACTACTTAAATGAAAAAAAATATTGATGCTAATGTTGATGAAGGAAATAAAAAATTAAATTAAACACAAATTAAAATGTATATTTATTAAATAATAAATCAATTACACACGGGGTTGTGAAATTACTAATACTAATGTCAAGTCTGTAAGGGTGTAAGGTCAAAAATCACATCATTTCAATGTGGACTACAGTTTATCAATATTTCCCACAATGTTCAAATATAACATGGATGAAGGTCACATGAAAAAAAAATCAAACTTAAGAGCAATTTTCAGTAATGCAAACTATGCAATACAAGAAATACTGTAAATAAATATTAAGGTGGGTGCCACAACAACAAGCTGTGGAGTCCAAAATTGCATATTCCATTGATGCTGAATATCTGAGATGAGATATTACAGTAAACTATAACGTTATTAACAATAATTACTTATAAATACAGCATGAAAACATGATCTGCTGTCAATATCTTTAAAGCAAGTCTTCATTTGACAGCTCAGCATTGAGGCTGCCATGCAAGAACAAATCATCAATATGCATCTTTCCCATACAGAAAATATCCACGAACAAACCTCGTTTCCACGCATTCAAAGGCGACACTACCTCGACCCTTTCTGAAATTAATTCTGCCAAACTGGAGCGGAATAAAACGGCTCTTATTGTCACAGCCACTATGATTAGGAGTGTTAAAGGAGCCGCCATTTTTGTCGCGAGGAAGAAGCTGTCAGCGCGATGCACTCTGGGAAATGTAGTTCACAACCTGCTTCCTGCTCAAAGATTCATAAGGAAGAAAATGGAAGCTTAGTTAGTAGGAACTATAATGGAATTTATGAAAGTTTATTAAATGTATCTAAGTTACAACTCTGTCCTGAAGTGAAATTTGCAGATTTTAAATCACACACTATCGCATATTCCATGACTGTGTCTGTAACCCCCAGGCTAATGTTATTCACTGGTCTGAGAGACTTATTATCTGTATTCCGCTACACTGACAGTTTCTTCTTTCATATTAAGGGCAGTCTATCATCACTTTAGTATTAGTAATTGGTAGGCTAGTACATTCGCAAAACTAGCCTATTTGTATGCTACCAATGTCCAAACAAAATGCAAATGTTAAGACTTTATGAATTGACTTTCACTACACCTAAAAAGTGTTCCATCTATTCTAGACATATATTTACTCATCTAAAATAATAACTTTCATAATGAAATTAGCATAAAATGTAGCCTACATTTGCATATTTTCTCCTTCATTGTAATGCATTTGACAATAATTTAATAGTTGCTCAAAAAAACATTTGGTAACCATGTAACATTTGGTAAGCATTTTCAACTGGCAGAACTTTTGTTTTGTTGTAAAGTTACACGTTTGGATTACGGTATACCGCTACTACGGTAACATCGCGATACTAAAGCTTCAAAATACTGGTGATGCCACTGTTTGTTTGTTTTAATGGTCAAAAGTACCATAGGTCTATACGTAATGTTGTATGTGCTGCAGATACACTATTTAAAACGTTCATTTGAAAACTTGCAGCTGCAAAATATATATTTAAAATATCATTCTCATAACATTATTTATGCAATTGCAATCACAGTGCATTATTACCACCTCTGAGCAGCATAAACCGTCAGTGTAAATACATCTAGGCTAAATGTCACTTCTGTGCCACTTCTGCAGTGCTGAGAAAGATTTTGTTTACACTGATTTAATTTGATTGGTAACAAAATTTATTTTCATTAAAAAAGTATTCTGAGGAAAATGTAGTCTAGTAGTTTTCAGTTAAATCTATGTATCATACAAATCTAGGTTATCGTGATACTTCAGCTGATGCCTAATATTTATTTATTCATTTATTTTTTGCAATACAGAACTATTTAGTTGAACTGCCAAAATATAGCCTATACAATAATATATAGTGCTCAGAGTAAATGAGTACACCCCCTTTGAAAAGTAACATTTTAAACAATATCTCAGTGAAGTTTTATATAACATCTGTTTAACTTATAACATGAAAGTAAGGTTATTAATAGAACTTAGAGAACTAAATTTTCAGTTTTACTCAAATTAGGGTGATGCAAAAATGAGTACACCCCACTGAAAGTCTCTGAAGCAAAGCTAAATTTTAGACTACAAATGTCTAATTTAACAAGAATTCAACCACAGGTGAGTCTAATTATTCATTACACAGGTGTCCAGTAGACAGCTGACTATAAAAGTGTGTTAAAACTCCTTCCCATTTCATGCTGTCAGCAATGGCACCACATGGAAGAGAAATGTCACAAGACCTGAGAAAAAAATAAAATAAATTCTTTACACCAGAAAGGTGAAGGCTACAAGAAGATCAGCAAAGCTTTACTTATCAGTCAGAATACTAATATTAATTTTTGTGTTCATTGAGATATTGTTTAAAATATTAGTTTTCAAAGGGGGTGTACTCATTTACGCTGAGCACTGTATCTGTATTTAAATAAATAAATAAAATCACAAATTAATTCTTGTTATAATATTGCCAGCGTGAACATTATTCAGAACATTTCTTTTTGTCTTCTAAAGCCATTCAAGTCTGTATTGACTAATGACAGATGAACTTAAAAACATTATCATAAAAATGTGGTGCAGGATTTCAAACCGACCACAAGATGGCAGTGGATGAACACTCAATACTAGCTCCTGTTCATAAACCAACAAGGGCATTAGATGGTGAACGAGCCTCTTGTATTACCAAAGAACATGCCCAAACTAGCCTTAAGCTTATAAAACATTTCCCCCCCATATTCAATAGGCCTACAGCTTTTATGTTCCATACAGTATTACTGAACATATCAAGGCCATGCTGACCCAGAAAGAGTCCCATTACACAGGTCAAGAAACATTTATGGATAGACAATGTCACATTATGGAGAACCCGTGTCTGTATAATATGGCACATCAGCCAGTGGAGGCTAAATTGAGCTGATGGGAAGATGACTAGAGCGTGTGTCAGAGGATTACTGAGTGTGTCATAAACCAGAGAATCAGGTAATTTAAAGATGTGACTAAGAGCTTGATGTGCACAGGATTTTGGGTCTCAGCAGGGGAAGTGGCAAAGTTCAAGGTCCGAACCAAGAGAGATGATGTTGGTCTGGGGATGTAATGAAGTCGGGGAGGAGAGCGCATTAAATCCTTTCCCCCGAGACACACGGTCTGCCCCTCTTTCTCGCTCAAGGCAGGCCTGGAACGGGCCGGTGAGTGGATAAAGATTATCGAGCAGCCGTGTTGACCGACACTGAAGAGTGGCCAGAGCACCAGGCCAGGTAACAGCATGTGAAGAGAAGCTGAGCAGTGAGTCAGCAAGATGTGGATAGAAAAGGATTAGAACTGAGAAAGTTCAAGAAGAGAAGAGTGACCTTAGAAAGAGAAAGAAATAAGAAAATGTGACTGAAATACGTTTTTAATATAGCATGCTGAGCTTCATGTTCTGTTGAGATTCCCAGAGACCCCAATTAATCTGTATTTCATTTTCAAATACTTTTATATGTTTCCCTGAACTAATCAAAACTCAGCAGATAGATATTATTGAAGCTTTATTCCTCTGTTGATCATAAAGCATGCCTCTTTTGATATTGGCCTAATATTGTTTCTGTTTGAAACAACAATAAATGAATTTCATTTATTGTGTAGAAATACAATAAATGAAAAATAATTACAATTTATTGATGTTTTAACTAATATATTTTGTTTATTTAAATATAATATGTTTAGATACTGGGTTATTGTTAACCAATAGCCAAATACACTGTCAAATGGAATTGAGAAAACTAAAAAATTTAATGCAACCTGATACATTCATTGCATTCATAGTTTTTCTCTGTAGTTTTTCACTATTTTATTAAAAACTGTAAATAACTCCACTAATTTTGTCCATTTAAACTTCATTCACTAATTGTAAACTCAAGGCAATACAGACATTTTGTTCAAATTTAAACTAATGACATAAATTAAATGCATCTATTTTATATATATATATAGTGTTTAAAGTAATGCATTAAAATATTGCGTTACTCCCTAAAAAAGTAACTAATTGCGTTACTTAGTTACTTTTTATGAAAAGTAACGTGTTACATTACTTTTGCATTACTTTTTCTCACCTAGACGGGGCGTGCTTGTTTGTTTTTTAATAACAACAAACAAGTTTTATTTTTGGCAAATCTTAAGGCCCTTTTACACCAAAAGTGAAATGAATAAGCCTCAGGCTGAAGTAAATGCATACTACGCCTGTACAGTAGAGGGCGCAGCTCAAACAAACCTTTCAGCTGTGCTATACAAGGTTAATATTTTAATACAAAATACAAGGGGATCAAAGGAATCAAATCACATTAGGCCTAGGCTATATTCTAAAATTGTAACTTTACAATCTAAAAACAAAATGTTTTTTAAAGCAGAAGTTAAATACACTAAACAGTCTATTTAAATACCCTACAACAGTCACTTTACACAGTTACTGCTATCGTACAAATACACTTAGTTGTATTTTCGAAATTCTACATATGGCATAATTATGTTCGCCAACAAAAACGAATTTTCAACTACAAATATTTTTAGCAAAATGTGTTTTACTCATATTGAACTCCGTCTGTTTGGCGCGCATGCGCGCGGCGGCGCTCGTTCACGAAAGTTTGTGCTTGCTGAAGGCTCGTCCACGACTGACTGCAAAATGGAAATATTTTCTCGACTTTCTAACATTTGCAGATGGAGAATATATCTGTGAAGTGTAAATAATGCACTGAGGAAATTACTGGATGTCACTTCAGCATAAAAAAAAAATATTAATAGAAGTATGTTTGTGTCCACCAATCGCAGCACAAGTTAAGGTTACGTATGATGACGAAAGCACGTTAGCCTGAGGGGGCGAGTGGAGCTCCACTCTCGAACAGGAAATACGTCACCTCCACTAGTTTAATTACTGTATTTGCATTATTGTAAGGGTAGGTTTAAGGTTGGTGTAGGTGTAGACGTTAGTAAAACAAGTATTTGCATTACTGTAAAGGGTAGGTTTAGGGTTGGGGTAGGTGTAGACGTTAGTAAAACACAAGTGGAGGTGACGTATTTCCTGTTCGAGAGTGGAGCTCCAGTCGTCCATGGTCTGCAGCCAGCCCACTACTGGCCAAGCCCTCATTTGAGCAGTTTGGGGGCGACAAAAAAATCGCCCATTGCAGATAAGAATTGAGGACGCTGATTGGCTAAATTTTATGTCACATCTTGAATATATTTATATATTGAATAGGTATTTGACTAAATTCTACAAAGACCCGCCTCCTTTGGGCGATTTCTCGATTGCCCCTCAGCTGAAATTGAGTGGTGCACACAGAGAGGACATATGGTGATTATGAAAAAAAATATTTTCCACAGACGATTTTCTAATATATTACATCATACAAATATACATTTAAATAATTTATATGATTATTATTTTGCGTGTGTGGTTCAGGGAGGGCGGCGCCCTAGCGCCCTCTATTGGCCAGCCGCCACTGGTCTAGAACTACAATAACCATCATGTTTACAGAGCGCTCACAACACCTCTACAATTTCTTTCTTTCAACATGGGGACAGGAGAGCTGTCAGTCAATAAATGTGAAAAAGTAACTTGTGTTACTTTACTAGTTACTTGGAAAAGTAATCTGATTACATAACTCAAGTTACACATAATGCGTTACCCCAACACTGATAACAAACAGTATGCTGCAATGCATTCTGGGAACTTATAAATCTTTACAATTTCAGCATTATTATTCAATTTGTCAGAATTCTGTTGGTCTAACAGGTTTTTTTTAATGTACTTTCAAGTAATTCACATTTCTTATATGTGACTCAAAAGTAAATTGAAAAATATGCAATTGCTTTTTTTCTTTTGCAGTGTAACAGTTTAATCATTGTTTAAGGCTACTGCAATGCAGCATTTCTAAAATCCTGACAGTAGTATGTGCAATAATAATGTATCCTCCACGTCCAGGTCAAAAAGCCTCTGCAAAAGTGAATGTAAACTGCAAAATCACAATGAAGTCAAGCTCTATTCAGGTGTAAAACGCCCACGTTTCATGATCCATCCAGATTCCAGTGAGTGAATAAATTTTTTTTCCTTTCACTTAAAATGCATCTCATTGTGGAAATCAAATGGGTTGTGAATGGACTTCACGATGACTATTTACCGGGTTAAATGCAAGTTTATTTTTAATCAGTGTTTTTTTTTTTTTTTAATCAAGTTACTGACAGCTGCCATTAACATTATCAACCAACTCAAGTTGACCCAAACTTTAGAATGTTTGCTGCAACTTTGAAAAGGATTCTTTGAAAGGATGAAAAGCGATACAACAGAAGCAGAAGTCAGACAGCTATCAAAGCCTGCGCTCACCTTTCAAACCCCTGCCTATGATGTTTTCTCCGTTCTCTTGCTTTTAATTCAACTAGAGTCTCTTTCTGTTTGACTGAGGATAACTTATTCCATCCTGCCTGAAACCCAGCGCATATCTTTCTCTCCTGGAATCTCAATTTTCTGCCTTGCTGAGAGAAGTCTTAGTGTCTAATAGTTTGTGAAGATCAGCAAATAAAAACTTGGCATACGATGTGTGTTCATAAATCAAGGCGACAACTATTTACACTCAGAGATATCCCGGTTGACTTTAAACATGGGATTTTTATTGACAGAATGAACAAGGTAATGATGCCACAATCAATGTAAGCATTTAGAATACACCTTAATATCTCATAACAAATTGAATGAAATGAAATTGAAAAATTAATATTTATTCAATCCCCTTTCCTAGTCTCCTAGAACTTGCCTTAATATGTATTCATTTAACATTAATTTGATTATTTATTAAAGTTATTAATTTGCTTGAAAACATGACAGCAAAATTAATTTAAGTGTAATCCTGTTTTGCAGGCATGAATAAACATACAAACCAACTAGTTCACCTGCCGAGAGGCCTCCACTGATCTGAGGGCCCCGATATTGTGCATTTACAATAAATGCATCCTTTTTGACAGTGTAGGTAAAAATTGTGCCTAAGAATTTATTTTGAAATGGGGTTTTGTGACATGAAGTCGTCAATTCTAATCGTTTTGCGAGGAGGGGGAATGGAGTGCAGATAATGATCAACACAAAAGTGTCTTAAGGTAGCTGCACAATTACATTTTATTATCACACTTTGGCCCAGGGCGATGCAGGTAATCATAATGCTCAAGGAAAGGCTCTCTTTCCCATATGAGACGTGTGTCAACAACAACAGTCCACCAGGACATCTCCAACTCTGATCTCTAATATTACAGGGATAACCAGGGATTTGGTGAGCCGGTGTTACAGACAATGCCAATGGTGACGAGGTGAGAAAAATTCTGATGTATGCTACAGTTTATAAGTTTTTTAAATACTTTTATTCAGCTATAGGACACAATAACTAATCAAAATTTACAATAAATGCTGTTCTTTTGAACTTTATATTAATCAAAGAATCATGGTTGTCACAAAAACATTAAGCAGCAACTCTTTGCAACCTTGATAATAGTAAGAAATGTTTCTTGAGCAGCAAATCAGCATATTAGAATGTTTTCTGAAGGATCATGTGACACTGAAGACTGGAGTAAATAATGCTGAAAATTAAGCTGCACGCATCACATAAAATTAAATAGAAAAAAAAAAAAAAAATGCTATTTAAAATTGTAATATTATTTCACAATATTACTTTTTACTGTATGTATTACACACAGACACACACAGACACACACACACACACACACACACACACACACACACACACACATAGCATATATAGACCATGCCTCTGTAGTACTTTTGTAAGGGCAGGTAGTCTAAAAAAAACTATTATTGTCCCTGTAAACATTTTTACAGAATCTTAAATCTGAATGATGTATACCTATATAATGCCTTGACATTATAGTTCTGTAAACCACAGACCATAAACTGCATTTGTGTGAACCCGGGAGAGTGCAGTGCAGATGAAGGGCTTCATGAAGAGTTTGAGCACTGGAATGAGTTCTAGTTACATGATTAGTTCTAGTTACATAGTTCTAGTTACCCCCCCCCCCCCAAGGAACCGGGTCTCCTTTAGGAGTTATTGTCATGTCTTGACTAATTTTAACCTATTTCGCCATTGTATGATGTTTATTACATTAAGTGCACAAACAGAATGCTTATTTTGATTATAACACATCTTAAATTATATAAATCATAACATGATTTTGCAGGAATTATAATCAAACACTAAAAATACTACCCATTAAAAGTCCATTGAACTAATGGAATCACTCGGGGTCCTAAAGGAGACCCGATTCCTGGGGGGACTCGATTACTCACCACACTGGCAAATGATCACAGGCTGAATTAGGAAGAGCCTACTAGCGTATTGCTCTTACTTTTCCTGCCATACAGAAGAAACAGAGTAGTATTGCACTGTGAGAAGTTTTAGAGAATGAATATTTCAGTGTCCTGGAATGGGACAGCCCTAGAATTGGCTAACTCCCTTGCCAGTGCACTAAATATTGAACTATATTACTTAATGTAAGAATGGTTTATTCTGATTATTGTAAATAATAAATGCATTAATTGAACATTGGTGTCTTTTATCATATTGCAGTAATTCACTCAAGGCCACATGCACAGTGATTTTACCATGGGTTGTGCCTAAGAACACCTCTTACCCATGGTAAAATCATTGTAACACACTGCCTCGAGTGGCTGATTGCTTTAATCTAATAACCCAAAGGGACTTCGGCTGCTTCAGTCGCTCTATTCACAGGTAGTTTTCTGAAGACACCGTGGCAGGACAGCACGGTTAATGTCTCCTGTTCATTTTTCTTTGTAATAGAACTGTCAGTGGGAGACACGTGGCAAAAAGGACGCGCTCTGGCTCAATAGGAACAGAGTTTCTGCACGTCATGGGGAAAAAACGAGACACCCGCTGGTTGGGGGGGAAATGAAATTCACATCGCCTGCCAAGTACCGAGGCGATTCATCACCTCTAAACTGTTCTGCCGCGGCTGGTGTGGAATAATTCACCGTTGGGCGACAGGTCAGGCCACAACGGGAGCAATCGCACCTGCCCTCTGCTCCTGACGTGCGTCAAACGCCTGAGAGGAATGCCGCCGGGTGTGGAACGATGCTAGTTATTAACCCTATTAGCACTAATGACCCATGACCCCACTGATGGAGGCTAAAGCCTCAAAATGCAACTGATACTAGTTTATTTACACTACTAAACCTTACAATGAATGTCAATTATTGATTGATAATTAGGAATTTTACATGCTTAGCCTACAAAAGTGTACAATGGTAAACTGAATGTGTGGGTAAGCATGTGAAACTGTATCATTTATGATATATACCAAGTTGAAAAAAATATTGCACTTTATTCCTGTTTTTTAGTATTATTCCAAAGATGGTAAAAAGAAAAAAAAAAAGAAAACACATCTGTGCTCTTTACATCTGTACTTGCTTTTACGTGCAGGCCATGTGGAGTCGCGAGGACACCACTTATTTTGCCCTACATTTCGCTCGTGGGAAAGCGTCAGGACCGGTTTGAGGAGGTAACCATGGGAACACCTGCTTGATGGGACTGTACATCAATGAAATGTAAGTTAAATGTGCTCTATGTAAGTTTTTGACTGTACTAAAGCATAAAAATACCATAATATGTTTGCAGATATCCCTAGTGAAAAAAAAGTATACTTTATTGAATTTTAAATATATTCCCTTTTTCTATAGTACACTGCAAATATACTAACAAAAAATGTACTATCATTAAATATATAAAAAGTATATTAGTATCATATTTTCACAATGCAACATTTAACACACTTAAAATAACTGTAGTTTAGTATATTTTCTAAAAAAATATATTTTAGAAAAATATACTTGAAGTGTAAGTTCAGTTTATTTTTTAAAAGTGTATTTATTTGCACTTTATAAAAATATATTTGAGGTATATTTTAACAGTGTGCTGAAAATGATCATTGTAACAATGCACTGAAAGTATATTTAAAAAATACATTATTTAATATCCTGAAGTTGTAGTGTATCTAATGTTAAATTTGAGTATATTTTTTAAGTTTACTTCTTCATCCTTGGAATTCATTATATTACTTGTGCTATTTTTACAGTATGAATGCATTACAAGCCCATTTAGTATATGCAGTGTAGCCTATACAATTTCCAAATATGTGTAAATGTTTATTAAGTTTACACTGGCAGAATCATTTTACAATCGTACACACAAATCTATATTAAACAACACACCAGCAGCACAAGTAATGCGAAAAAATATGTCGAATGGTTAAACTTATCGGAATTCAAATGTCTCTTCAACTTGGTCTGTGACCAATCAGATATTGTTGCTCACCGCCTTCAGCCAATCAGAGCTGCTGACGTCACGGTCGTCGTCTGAATCCCCTCGCTCAGTCACTCAGGTGAAGTATAATGTCGCAATGTATAATTTATTTAATAAAACACTGAAAGCGCAATACATCGCTCAATCTTGGGGATTTTGACCAGTTCAATCAAGTGACATCGCAGCCTGACGGTGATGGCGACGACAAACGGCTAATCTAATGGCCTACGCGATCCTGAAAGAACCGGAGAAATGTGCTGCTTTTGGGAGGTGAGTTGTAGTCTACCAGTTAACAAACTTTATTTTATTTTCTTTAACAAACGGAGAGCGATATTTCGGCTTGATATCTCATTTTTGAGTTTTTGTGTGGTGGTTTATGGCACATGTTTGTATGCAGCACCAAAACATTCGTATGATTGGTCAAATCTGCCCGTATTCTGTACGATATTAATTCATAAAGTGTTTTATGCTTGACTTAATATTTGGAATAAGCCAAAGGTACTGAGCATACAGTATATAGCCTACTGTTACCTGTAAAATAATATATTCAGTGTATTGCTTGTGTTTTCTGAAGACACACAGTAATTATTTTGTAATGTACTTAAATCACAAATAAAGTGTACTTATAACACAAAGTGTACTCATAACAGAAACAAAGTATACTTATAACACAAATAAAAGAATACTTATAACAGAAATAAAGTACTTATAATACAATGTATATTATAACAAAAAATATACTTTTAACAGAAATAAAGTATACTTATAACACAAATTAAGTACACTTTAATATCACTAATCAAGCATGTAATTAGTCCCTACACAGACATACACTTAAAGTGTACTAAGTATACTTGAAGTTGTTCCAATTTAGCACACATAAGTATACTAAATACACTTAAAGTTGTATTTTAATACTACTTAATTTCAACTTAAATATACTTAGTACAAAATTAGTTGTTTCAAAATAGCACACTTTAAATGAACTAATCATTAACACACTTGAAAAATACTAATAATTAGTCTTGCTGCAAGTATACTTAGTATACTTTTTTTTCACTAGGGATTTCTTATGGTGCGTTCACACCAGACGTGAGTGAAGCGTTAAAGCGCGAGTGATTTACATGCATGTTAAGTCAATGCAAAGACGCGAATAGACATCCTGCGGCGCGATTCGCGCGAATGACGAGATTTACGCGAATGATGCGGCGCGAATTGAACATTTCGGGCATTTGACACTCAAAATGCGTGATTCGCGCGAATTCCGCAAGTTGAAAAATCTGAACTTTGGCGACAATTCGCGCCGCGTAAACCAATCAGGAGCTTGCTCTAGTAGTGACATGACATAGCGGGTTTAGGCAATCCGAAACAACAATGGAGGACAAAATCATCATGGCTGTATATCTTCATACTTTTATAGAAACAGGAATAAAAAGGATCTTGCTTGAAAGAAAGAAAGTGAGTGAGGAGGTCGGACAATCTGGTAAGTTGTAAAAACGGTCTTTACTCAATTTGGGCTATATATACATGACTACAAGCTAGCTAAAGCTGACCAATTGAGCTTATTTGCTGTAATTTACAACTATTTCCCCGCTGACGAGTTGTGTTTATTCAGAGGAAGTGTGCAAAAAGAAGTGGAAGAGTCTGGGACACATAAAGGAGCGGGAGAGCTCCTCTCATGACGCTAATGAAGCGAGTAAATTCAAAATGTCCAAGCGTCCAACAACTACACGTGAATTGCGCGTTTTATTCTCAGTTTTAGTTCTTTTAAATTACATACATGCAGTGGTGGATAATAACACACTTTTACATTGTAACAGTAATTGTTGTAACTATGGTGTTTTGATGTAAAATATAGTTACCATGGTAAATTCCCTTATGAAAATGTCAAAATCATAATAAATTCTCTCAGACTTTTCCACCTTATTTTATTACCTGCTCTATGGGTTGTATAACACGCTGGGCATGATTGGTAATGTTCTGTACCCTTTTCCGTTGTGTGATTTATAATCAGTTTTCCTACCACTAAATTCATCCCTGAATTTATAGTTTATTTACAAAAAAACAAGAGAGGCAGAGAAAGAAAAGACCAAAAATTCTTTGATTTGCAAGTACTTTCTGCAATATTTCATTTAGATTCTTTGCAGATATTTTGTGTATTTGTATACGGACTCCTTTTGTGTTCTACCTAAGAAAGAAATTCATACAGGGTTTGGGTTTTAGACATAAAGGTGAGTAAATCATGACAGAATTTTCATTTTTGGGTAAATGTTTCCTTTTATTTACAGTCATATTTGATAGTGGGCTAAATAGGTAAACCTAAGAGCAGTGCTGTATGTGAGTGTTCATTGTAAATCTGTGTCTAAGCGTCATATCTACACACTCTACACAGCACCCTTGGCTTGTCTGTTCAGCCTCTTGTCTTGATGTATTCTTTCCTCACACACACATACACACTCACACATCAATCAGCTGCCCCAACTATCACGTCTCAATCTCAGACAGACCGCGGTCTGGAACCTGATCAATCAGTCCCCCTCTGTGGGCACCACGCGCCCGCGACAAGACAAGGTCTCGGCTGTCCCTCGAGGTGCCTGTCTGAAACCTGTCACATATAAATAATGACAGGAACATCATTAGAAGCCTTATTTATAAGGACCCTGCTGGATAAATCCTTTTTATCGCTCTCTCTTTTTATCCTCCATTAAACTTTATGCACAATCCCCCGTGGAGGAGAACGAAATACTGAGGTTCGTTCAAGTGAAGGAGAGAGACTATAGACCGAAGGTGGTTAAAGAGCAGAGCTTTGGCCTAAAGCCCAAAACATACTCTATGCAAGTACGTGAACGCAATCGTTTCTTGCCACACAAGCTCGATTTCATGAGTCGTTGCGTTTTGGACTTTGTCGGACTGCAATTCATAACGCAACCCAAGTATGCACAGCATTCTTAGCATTGCTGCAAGGGCCAATATAACGGATATTAGCGTAAACAGTTTCCTTCTGCAGCCAGTTTTCTTTTTCAGGTCAACTACTTTCATGGCAGAGCAACAGTTTAAAGAAAATCCTGCTGAGGAAGTTGAAGTTAATATCTATAGCTACCTGAATCATAACATTGATGAATTCTCGCAAACGCAAGTGTGTCTGCATTGTTGCAAAGCATTTATGTTTACATTTGTGTACTTGAAGTATGTGTGAGGTCATAAACATTAAATTTGAATTCACAAAGAAAACCCATTTCCTAAATTTATCTGCAGTACATCATCATTAGCATATTCATATGAATATTCATATTTTTCCATTTCATATTCATAGCAGCGTACTTATTCTAATGGAGGTTAATGTAATCCAGAGAGGCACTTAAAAGCGTATCACATGACTGAGTCTGCTAGTCCTCTAGTCCTTCACACTCCAGAATCGCAGTCTGCCGCTGATGTTATCTCAAATAATTGTATTGTTCTCGCTACGCTTATTATCACATTAATAATATTTGGCAAGTCTTCAAGGGCCATTCAGATAACTCCTAACTGTGGTTAATCTAATTTTGTATTTGCCACAACAAAACCAGTCCTGGGGCAAATAATTCAATTATTAAATATATGTAGGTGGTTAGCACAATGACTTTTGAAGCTTGGGGAACTATTTGTAACCAAGTAGATTTTATAGCAGTATGATTTCATTTCAGCTTCACATTTTACATCAGCTTCTTTCCATCAACATTGTTCCATCACTGAAGCTGATTTAACTTGATATGAGTTAATTATTTGGCTTTATCATTTGCATTTATCTCTCTAGTGTTTAATAAAATAACGCTAAGACCAGAAAAATAAAACTCCAGTCCTCAGAGGTAAAGACGGAGAGAGATAAAAAGCAGAAAATGACTGCCAAAGGGAACAGATAGTCAATTTTATTTTTTTTAATTTGTTATTTGATGAATTTTAACCTTTTAAACTCAATTACCATGCTGACCGTTTCTCTGATGCTACTAACAAAATTATTATCCACAGTCTAAACATATAAAGCTAAAAAAAATTACGAAGGAAAAATAACACTATTGTTCAGAAATATGGTTTTCTTTCTAAGAGAGAAACAAATGTATTAAAAAAAACGCCTCCTTAAAGGTTAAGTGTGTAATTTCTGTGCCGTTGAAAGAAAATGCAGAACTAATGATTGTTTTCCAGTGTCGTACTGTTTACACTTCTCAGGGAAATCAACCCACGAATGGCTTATTAAAGTTCTCTGTATTGTATATGTATGGAATGGAGGAAGAAGAAATCTGCTTCATGTGCAATATGAACAGCACACAGTCATGAGTCATCATCAGTATGCAGTTAAAGTTATCATGCCGTGCACTGACCTTACCCTCAGACTCAGGACTCTGAGCTCAGATCTGTCTTAATATCCCAGAGCAGTGAAATATGTCCACATTTCAATTATTCTGAATTAGACTGGAACCCTTCATTAATATGCTCTACTACTGGAAGGGAAGATGTTTAGATTCAGAGCAATGAGAAGTACTATGAAAACTGAGACAAGATTGTGTTAGCATTGAACGTTGGTATTTAAACACAGAATAAGATGAATCTGTAAACATAGGATGACTAGAATTGTGGTTTACAACTAAAGATAATTTGCATATCCTCTTAGTTGCAACCTTATAAAAATCGATGCATTTGAACTTTTTATTTTCTCTAATGGTAAGTAAATTAGTTTTGAGATGGCAAAGTGTCTGAAAGATGGCAACAAGTCAAAGTTATTTATCAGATGCATCATACAGCATGATGCAGCAATAATTCCTGGAAAAATCCCACAAAAGTAAACAAAAGGGAAAGTTAAATGGACAGTCTGTATTTGAACCCAAATACATTGTTTATTGAACAATATGAAAATTGATGGAACAGCACAGCGCTGAGGAGAACAGGCAAGTATGCAGGTAAGTTGAGATTTTAAAGGTGCCCTAGAATTAAAAATTGAATTTATCTTGGCATAGAACAAGAGTTCAGTACATGGAAATGACATACAGTGAGTCTCAAACACCGTTGTTTCCTCCTTATATAAATCTCATTTGTTTAAAAGACCTCCGACGAACAGGCGAATCTCAACACCGACTGTTATGTAACAGTCGGGGTGTACGCCCCCAATATTTGCATATGCCAGCTCATGTTCAAGCATTAGATAAGGGCAGGATGATTGGATGTGCACAGCTGAATCATCAGACTAGGTAAGCAAGCAAGGACAACAGCGAAAAATGGCAGATGGAGCGATAATAACTGACACGATCCATGATATCATGATATTTTTAGTGATATTTGTAAATTGTCTTTCTAAATGTTTCGTTAGCATGTTGCTAATGTACTGTTAAATGTGGTTAAAGTTACCATCGTTTCTTACTGTATTCACGGAGACAAGACTGTCGTTATTTTCATTTTTAAACACTTGCAGTCTGTATAATGCATAAACACAACTTCATTCTTTATAAATCTCTCCAACAGTGTGTAATGTTAGCTTTAGCCACGGAGCACTATCAAACTCATTCAGAATCAAATGTAAACATCCAAATAAATACCATACTTACGCGATTAGACATGCTGCATGACGAACACTTTGTAAAGAACAATTTTGAGGGTTATATTAGCTGTGTGAGCTCTGTGGGCGGGGAGCGTGAGCATTTAAAGGGGCCGCAGCCTAAATCGGCTCATATTAATGATGCCCCAAAATAGGCAGTTAAAAAAATTAATAAAAAATCTATAGGATATTTTGAGCTGAAACTTCACAGACACATTCAGGGGACACCTTAGACTTATATTACATCTTTTAAAAAGACGTTCTACGGCACCTTTAAAACGGCAGAGATATGGCAAGTAAATGAGTATTAAAGGCGTCCTTGATTATGATTTCACTTTTAGTTAGTGTGTAATGTTGCTGTTTGATCATAAACAACATCTGCAAATTTACGACACTCAAAGTTCAATGCAAAGGGAGATATTTTCTTTTACAGAAGTCGCTTTTTAAGGACTACAACAAATGGCTGGTAGGGACTACAATGAGCTTCTTCCTGGGTTGGTGACATCACAAACCCCAAAGTTTACATAAACCCTGCCCCCAGGAACACGCAAGAAAGGGGGTGAGGCCATGTTGGGCTGCTTTAGAGAAGAGGAAGAGTTGTTGTAGTAGAGTGTTGTTACCATGCTGTCATTTTTTTATGCCAGATTGCTTCACAAACGAAGGTCAATTCAATGCTGGATTTGCATAAAAGATGAACATGATGGCACATGCTATGATGATGAGTTGAATCAACTCCACAGAATCTACATAAATGTATCCACTAACCATTGAGAAACGTCCAGTTTCATTCTAAAAGTTGTAACTTCCTTCCCTTCCTGTTCCTGAGTCTCTCCATCAGTGTCGACTCCGGTTTGAACAATGTAAGGCTGAACACCGTTACTGACAATCCTCATTTTAGCTACGTGAGATTCTCCAGCTTTGTTGTTGTTGAGCAACCGAGGTGCAAGTTGTTAAAGCTCCGCCCTCTTTTGGAAGCTCAGCAGCTCATTTGCATTTAAAGGGACACACACAAAAACGGTGTGTTTTTGCTCACACCCATAGGGGCAAATTTGACAAGCTATAATAAATGATCTGTGGGGTATTTTGAGCTGAAACTTCACAGACACATTCAGACACCAGAGACTTATATTACATCTTGTAAAAAGGGGCATAATAGGTGCCCTTTAAATTGAAGAGTTATAGTAAGCTGGTGAATATAACAGGTAAACAACCGTCTGTTTGAATGAATGAGTTAGTGAGTCCTTGATGAGGGCAAGTGATGTGCCAGAAGGGTGAGTATGAGGGAAAACGGACACAAACCAGAGACATTATCAGGGATGTCCAGTCCTGCTCCTGTAGGACCACTGTCCTGCAAAGTTTAACTCCAACCCCAATTAAACACATCTGAACCAGCTAATCAGGGTCTTACTAGGCATACTAATAACTAGAAACTTCCAGGCAGATGTGTTGAGGCAAGTTGGAGCTAATCTCTACAGGACAATAACCCTCCAGGAGAGGTTTGGACACCTCTGCTTCAGGTAGATGAGTGAGATCGCTGGAAATTGGAGAACATAGGATATTGCTGGAGACTGGAGAATGAAGGAGACATTGAGAATCAGGTAAGTAATCCACAGGTAGACAATCAAAGGAGTAATAACTTTCCAAATCCAAAGATAGTGTCTAAGAGCCTGTTCACACGTAGACATGTTTAGCTTTATATGAAAAATTTTGTATCGTATCAGCATTTTGTCCAGACGGATCCAGCGTTTTGGGAGCCTGAAACCGCTATTTTTTGAAGAATAAATCTGAAAATGACACCCTTTCATTTTCATGTGTACAGCCAATCCGTATATTTTGTGAAATGAAGGTTTATGCGCATGTTCAAAGTCTTCTTCTCCGTTTTTAGTGTATCTCTGTGGCAGAAATGCAGCGCCGCATACTGGTCTGGCATGTATACTACATTGTTTTGAGACAGTTTCAGTGGTTTTGTGTGTATGTAGATATTTCTTGAGATGAAGCCATGTTTACAGATTTTTTTTTAGAACGAGGAAAAAAAAAGATCGGATAGGGAAAGCTCTGGCTTCGTGTGGATGTGGCCTAAGTTTCCAAGTTGGTTACCAAGTTGGTTGATGCTGATGGTCAGAGTATAACTGATGGAGTGAGTCAGGGAGTTACAGGATAGTTCACCTAACAATGAAAAATCATCGCCTTCATGCACTTCTTTTCTACTGCAGAACACAAAAGAAGAAATAAAAAAAAAATGTCTCACTGTTTTGGGTCTAGTATTATTAAGCTGTGTGCAATGTGTGCACGATGTACCATAAACGATTAATTTCAAGCATTGTAGAGGGTTGGAGAAGTCATATCAGCATTTCTTTATAATACTTTAGCCTGATAATTTTGCATTCACAGATATTTCAGAAAAAAGAACTGATACATGTGTCACTATGCTGGAGAAGCTGTGGGATTTGGAATAGGATTGGTTATGCTTTCAGTTATGCTGTTAGTGACATTACATTAATGTCTTTATACAGTTCTATTTTATCTGTTGATTAAAAAGGGCCTCCTATTGGGCTTTGCATCATTTCTTTCCCATCTTTTTTTGTCTGAGGCCAGTGGTAGGTCATTATATTGGCCATGAACATATATTCTTAGAAGATTAAACAAGTTCATTCATCTTGCCACAGCTTTGATGATTAATTGTGTATCATTATGGAAAATGATGACAATAGTGTGCATACTGCTGTGTGGCATGAGAGATGAAAGCAGAAAACATTTCAAGAGTGATTTTGTTTGGCTTTTTAGCAGCTTGTCATCATAATTAGAAAATTGCTATACAGATGTATTTGTGGACAACTGAAGTCTTGGTAAAGGTTGAGGAGGGAAGAGATCTATCCTCTGCACATCTCACTAATTAGAAACATCTTGTCCCCAGTTGATTTGAGTAAGAGAAAGAAAGGCAAATGTTTTTTTATGTGGAAGAATCTTTGAAACCCTGGTGAGAAATCAAAGGTTGACCTTCTCTGTCTGCTCAGTGCCGTTGCTGTGGAACTCCTGTGGCGAGTGGAACTCAATGCTCCGTAGTGGGAATCAATATGACGGAAAGGTGGGATAACTTTAGTTCTTCCTCAGTGGATGTGTGTGCCTTTTCCTCTACAGAATAGCAGTCTTTTATTTTTTGATTTCTAATGTCACTGGGTGATGTAGTCTCAGTTATGTTACTTTTCATTATCAACTTTGTATTTGGTGTTTCTCCCAAAATTAGTATTAAATTGGGTAACACTTTATATTAAGGTGACGTAGTTACATGGTACTTCATGTACTTACCATAATAATAACAGTAAATTATGCATGAGTACAAGTAACTAACCCTAAACCAAATCCTAACCCTAACTGTAACTCTATAGTACATGCAGTTAATTAATATTACTCAGTACTTATTTGAAAATAAAGTGTAACCTTAAATTGTGCATAATGGGTTCATTTTAGTAAATGTGTATGCTAATACAATATTGTTAATTTATGGCATATGCAGTTGTGCATATGTATGTGTATACATTTTATTTGCAATGATTGTTATTATATATAATGTCACCCTTCTGTCCACTGAAAAACTCATATCTGTCAGCCATTAGCCGAGTTTTTCCTGTGTGATTTCAGTGTATCTGTGCCCATCTGCTTACCACATTTCAGCTTACCCATATCCTATTTGGCCAGTGATTTCCCTGAGAAGAGATATGATTTCATTACCCTCCATTTACTTCTAGAATGGCCTTCGTTTGGAGACGTGATGACATCTTATCCTTGGCGGTAATGCCTCCTCTGGGGCTCTTAATGTACTTTCTTTTTAAAAACTATTTGGAGAAGTCATTGTGACCCAAAAGAAGAGATGTTTTCCCTTTCTCCAATTATCCCAATTTATAAAGCATGTCTATGAATGTATCCATGTGTTTAAAATAGCTCGTTCAAAGTTATAGTCTAAGAATGGATGAATTTTAACAACACCACTGCAAAACATTGATAGAATTATTCTGTTTCAGTGTCCAGAACACAAGAACAGGTCCCATGTTAATGGCTCCTCATATATATATATATAATAGATATATATGGAGAGTATTCATATAAATTCCATTCAAAGCATGCATTTTCTTCAGATTTTGTTGTTTTAGGCAAATTGATTGAATGTCAGTAGAGCAAACTGTAGTTCTCTCATAGAATTTTTAATCATTGTCCGCCCACCCTGACAAGCAAGGTTCCCTTTGAGTAATTGAAAAATGTTCTGATGATTAAAGTAATATTCTGCTAAGGACTCTTTTCATTATTTTCAGTGCGCTTTTGAAATTACATTTATTGATTCCTCACTAATGGCTAAGAATACACACAGGGCTTTACCTTTAGTTCATTAATGAACTGAAATGTTTGCAAATATTGATTTTAATACACTAATCTCTAGTGATGAAATTGTTTCTGTTTTTTTCTCCCTTACGAGGGTATGCAGCTAACACTGCAGCTTCATTTTCCATGCAGGTGTGCGGTGGGATTTGGATATCCCGTGTAGCATTCCCTACTCAAGATCTGCTTTTCATTCATTCATTTGTGTACTTTTTTTTTCTTCTAAAAATATATGTTTTTATACATTGCAAATAAAGATAATATCAAATATAATATATATTGTTAATAAACATTCAGGTTTTTGTGTAATGTTTTGTTCATTTTACACATATTTTTATGTGGTAGACTTGTGTTGTCCAGATAAATGATGTGAACGGCACAAGTTAAATTAGATATGTTTCCATCCGAATTGTGAGTTTAATTTATGTGAAAAATTGCAATATTGCAAAAACAGTTAGCAAATAAGGCATTGTTTCTAGCCCATGTCTTTGAGAGACCAAAATTGTCACTTGCAGGGAATTGGCTCTATATTGCATTTCAGAAGTGTATGGAGAGCAACATCTTTTCTTTTAATCTTTGAGCGAATTATTCAGTCACATGACTTGAGGCAATGTCACCTGACTTTTTTTACAAGTTGAAATTTTTCAATTATGGTGATTATGACATGACGTGAATGCAGCTATAGACGTGACACATTTCACCTTTAAAGTTTAATTGCCAATCATAAAATGACCATCCAAACAAGATGGTTTGTTTTACTATTTCAGATTTTAGAACGATGTATTTTGAAAATTTTAATTGATTTCTTGCAGTCAGCTTTTAGTTTTTGTCATTATTGTTTGAATTTAAGAACTTTGCCAGCAAACAACCAATGCGAGTACTTTTGTGTTTGCCTGAATATGTTGTGCAGGCAGGCCACAGGTCTTATTCTCCTGTCAGAATCGTGTGTTTACACCGAAACACGTTTACTTCTTAGTGGGAGGCAAATCAGTTGAGCTGAATTCACAGATAAAACGACACTGTCATATAAACAGTGTTACATGAAAAGGTTCCATAAATCATGCATGACATTTCAATCTCTCCTTCCTTGTCACTTCAGCGGGTGACATTTCTGATGAGATGGAAAAACACTGACATGTACCGTGTGGTTAAAGGGATTAGCTTAGTCTCTGATTCAGAATATCTCACTCTCTCTCCATTTACCACTGTGGATGAACTTAAAACTAAAACGAAATTAAAAACACCCTTCACCATCAATCTGTTGATGGATGGCAGGCGTTTTGTGTGCCGCAGTATGAGGCAGTTCAATCAAACTAAAGTATCTCAGACTGACTATTTTTGGATATAGTCTGTTTAAGGATTTAATTAAGCAAGGCCAAAAAATAATCATATTTTTCCCCATGGTGCAGTATGCTGGTCATTACGTCTCAATGTAATCTAACTGTCAAGTATTTACCAATTTATCTCTCTAAAAGTAACATGTCATATTTGTCATATTGGTCTGATTCTAAAATCAAACCTAAATTATATTTTAAATGATTTTCAGGATGCAGTGGTCAGCATACCGTGTCTTCAAATTTTACTCAAAAATTAATGTACATAAACATGCAAATTTTATTAAAGGTGCCCTAGAATGTTTTTTCACAAGATGTAATATAAGTCTAAGGTGTCCCCTGAATGTGCCTGTGAAGTTTCAGCTCAAAATACCCCATAGATTTTTTTAAATACATTTTTTTAACTGCCTATTTTGGGGCATCATTAAATATGCACCGATTCAGGCTGCGGCCCCTTTAAATCCTCGCGCTCCCCGCCCCGAGCTCGCGACTATAAAACAGTGCATAAAAAAAGTTCACACAGCTAATATAACCCTCAAATGGATCTTTACAAAATGTTCGTCATGCATGCTGCATGCATGCATCGGATCATGCGAGTATAGTATTTATTTGGATGTTTACATTTGATTCTGAATGAGTTTGAGGCTGTGCTCCGTGGCTAAAGCTAACATTACACACTGTTGGAGAGATTTATAAAAAATGAAGATGTGTTTGTGCATTATACAGACTGCAAGTGTATAAAAATGAAAATAGCAACGGCGCCGTGAATATAGTAATAAACGATAGTAACTTTAACCACATTTAACAGTACATTAGCAACATGCTAACGAAACATTTAGAAAGACAATTTACAAATATCACTAAAAATATAATGATATCATGGATCATGTCAGTTATTATTGCTCCATCTGCCATTTTTCGCTGTTGTCCTTGTTTGCTTACCTAGTCTGATGATTCAGCTGTGCACAGATCCAGACGTTAATACTGCCTGCCTTGTCTAATGCCTTGAACATGGACTGGCATATGCAAATATTGGAGGCGTACATATTAATGATCCCGACTGTTACATAACAGTCGGTGTTATGTTGAGATTCGCCTGTTCTTAAGAGGTCTTTTAAACAAATGAGATTTACATAAGAAGGAGGAAACAATGGTGTTTGAGACTCACTGTATGTCATTTCCATCTACTGAACTCTTGTTATTACTCTATGCCAAGATAAATTCAATTTTCAATTCTAGGTCACCTTTAAAACATTTTGGCTCACTTGCTAAGTTTTGACCATTCTGGCCTATTCTGCAGCTCTTGAGTTATGCATGGCCAAGCACTTTGGTTAAAAAGTATAATATACTCATCCTACATTTTAGAGTTTGAAAAGTGAAGTTTGTCAAGACAAAAATATGGGCTTGGTGGTTGCTAAGTTCTTTCTAAGATGGATTGCAGTCATAATTATGAATGGAATTTTTGCTTGTCAGCTAGAATCTGATTTAGATGCAAAAGATACAGTTTAGCTGTCTGAGTCAGAACAGGGTGAAGGACTTTGTCAAGTTTGGTGGATGTAGCTTGAAGTTCTTTAGTTATAATTAGGCTTTAGGTATATGTTTTTATTGGCATAATAAAAATCATTTATGTAAACATTTGTAATATTGCTATTTCAATGAGTGTGTCTTGCTGACCCTTGCAGAAACTAGTCCTGCTTGCAATCCTACACAACCTTCACTAGTCTCAGGCAATTTGACCAAACACATTTGAAAGTCATTTTAGATGAATGACAGCCCTTACAACAAGCTCATTTAGATGCCGTTCATGAGGCAGGTTGCCACATTCCTCCACAATGAGTAATTGTTGGTTGTTTCTGTCCTTCATTTCAGCAGATGAAAATGTCTGCCAGGTACATATCAGTGGGACATTTTCACACTGATCATGCTGTGCTATGCAGTAATTCATATTCACAGACAACGAATCGCCTTTAACTGAGAATATGAAGCCCCTTTAGGGGGCATGACTTGTATTGTTGTGTTGCGCTATGAATACTGACACAGTTAAAAAGTGCACTTTACAGTATAATGCTGTAATAATCCATATTGTTTAGGTTGACATGTTTTCAGAGCATCTCGCATTAAATTTTATTGGTTATATCAGGGACTCTCAACTCTGGCCCTCAAGGTCCAATTTTCTGCAAAGTTTTGCCAACCCAAATGAAACAACTGAACAAGCAAGGTTTTCAGGATTACCATAAAGTTACTGGCAAGGGAGTTTGATCAAGGTTGGATCTAAACTCTGCAGGAAAGTGAATTTCGAGTGCTAGAGTTGGGAACCCCTGGGTTATATATATCTTCTGACAAACATTTTACCTGGCACCATATTTAATTTGAGAGCCACAGGAGGATTTTCAATGAATAGATTTTGTTCTTAAATTTCAAAAAGCTAAATTATAGCTTCTAAAAACTTGGAATATCTTGGAATAAAGTTGTATGGACTACTTTTTATGATACTTTTACTGGTTGTTTTGTTAGACCCTACCAGCAAGGCTAGAAATGTTAGGTCCTGCCAACTACGACATGCCAGGAATATTGAGAAATAGTCGCAGAATTATATTTTTTTGGGGGAGGGGGTGAACTGTTCCTTTAAAGAAAAGAATGGGCCCTTCCATTTGCCATTTAAAAAAAGTCACAAAGGCAAAATTGTGTTGGACAGGTGATTTTTATGGTTTATATGAGTCTTTTAGGTTTAGTTACAGTGCTGGAATATAATTTAAAAGACAAATGAACAATAGTGAACATTATTAGAGATAACTAAACCAAACAGGCTCTGTGATCTAGCTTGATTTGTTTCAAACTACCTATCTGCCCTCTATTCTCAGATTATTTACCACATTAGGAGTCATTTCATTGTTCCACAGGGCTAGTATGATTTCTTTATCTAATATACCAGTCCTCTGCTGTAGAAACGTAGAGTAAAAATGTCAGAATGCACACTATAATCTGTTTTGGGTTTTTAATAGTTTTAATATGTATTGCAGATATCTGAGGTGGCAATTCTGAGCTGTCATCTATATAAACTGTTATCATCTATAGAGCGTATGTGAAACAATAAATGCACTTTGTGCATGTCCACATCTGCGGCATCTCCTCGTATTTGACGTTCTTGTTCTTTTCCCTCCTTTTTCGTCCTTTTTGTTTGCCTGCAATTGGGTCTGTGAATGTTTCAGACTGGCTTTGAGTGACTTTTTGTCAGTCCTTTTTATGAGCGATCACGAATTAGCATCTGCTTAACACCATAAAACCACTTTGAACCACCGGATCAATTAAAACGAATCGGATAATTTAATTCATTAGGTAGTAACATCAAAGTGGATGGCCGTCCTCACTTCCCTTGAGAATTAGAAATGTGTGGCGTGTGCCATAAAATGGGAAAACGTTTTGATTAGACCCACATACCCCAGATAAATTGACTTATTGAACATTTTCTACTGGAAGTTTGCCAAGGGAAGCAAGGATTTCTGTCCTTCATTTGTCAGTGAAGGCTAATTCGAGGGATTGGCTAAAGCCGCCTTTCTTTTCTATTTGAATAAAATAAATGCAAGGTGATCAACTCCACCATTCAGGGATTGCTCTGTGTCCTTGGAGCATTTACATAGGTTGTTTGTCTTTCACATGAAAAGCAGGAGAGTGTGGGCGTTTATCTGCTTTGAATCCCACCTGATTCCATCCCCTCGTTCTCTCCTTTCATCCGAACATCCTTTGCCTCTCTATCATGCCAGGCATTAATCCTTGAGGAACACCAACAGTTTCTGTTATCAATTATTAATCCATCTCCATAGCAATGAAATGCAAAGATGAGGAGCCATTCATTGGCCATTAAAAGATTGTTCCCACGCAGGAGCACATACACATATTTGAGGATTACTTTTATACTATTAATGTTTATAAGTCAGAATCCGTATACCATGGTACAGGGAGGGTGTTTTCATATATGAGCCTTATTAAATGATTCCCATATTCATACACCATGGCATTTTCATGGTACTCCAATGTACTTAGATAAATACAATTTTTTTTTTACAGTAACACTTTACAATAAGGTTCATTTGATAACTTTACTTAATGTATTAACTAACATGAACTAACCATGAGCAATACATTTGGGTAACACTTAACACTTTTTGTTTCGAATCAGTGGTTCGAAGCACGTACCAAACTGTCAAAGTCACGCCCCCCAGTGGTGAACCATTGAAATTTCGAAAAACTTATGACGTAACGAAGCTTCGTTTACTGAAATCACGTAACATTGGCAGTTTGATACATGCTCCAAAAGATTTGTAAAGCTTCGAAGCTTCAAGAAGCGGTATTTTGAAATTGCCCATCACTAGATATTGATGAATAAAGTCGTTATTTAGTTTTTTTCAAGTATTCTTGTCGCTTCATGGCATTAAGGTTGAACCACTGACATAGGTATTACAAGAAGAGGGTGACTTGGGGACCCATGTCCCTGTTTTTCAAAAGGCTTATAAATCATACAGAATGAGTTTTTTTGAAAAAAGTAAAAATGTGCACAGTTGTCTGTCAAGTCAAGTCACCTTTATTTATATAGCGCTTTTTACAATGTAGATTGTGTCAAAGCAGCTTTACATTGATAACTAGTACATTATTTTGGCTGCACAGCAGCTCTTAAAGAATAGTGTCAATGCAGGCAGATCAAAGCACTGTTGAATATCAAATGTCAAGTCAAATGTCAAGTGTCCCCAACTAAGCAAGCCAAAGGCGACAGCGGCAAGGAACCCAAACTCCAACAGGTGACATCAGGTGGCAAACAAGTGGCAAATAGGTGTTAAAGGTGCCATCGAACGTTTTTTTTACAAGATGTAATATAAGTCTAAGGTGTCCCCTGAATGTGGCTGTGAAGTTTCAGCTCAAAATACCCTATAGATTTTTTTTAAATAATTTTTTTAACTGCCTATTTTGGGGCATAATTAGAAATGCGCCGATTCAGGTCTACGGCCCCTTTAATTGCTCGCGCTCTCCGCCCCCCTCCCGAGCTCTCGACTCTATCATTGCATAAACAAAGTTTACACAGCTAATATAACCCTCAAAATGGATCTTTACAAAGTGTTCGTCATGCAATGTCTAATCGCGTAAGTATGGTATTTATTTGGATGTTTACATTTGATTCTGAATGAGTTTGATAGTGCTCCGTGGCTAACGGCTAATGCTACACTGTTGGAGAGATTTATAAAGAATGAAATTTATGCATTATACAGACTGCAAGTGTTTAATAATGAAAATAGCGACGGCTCTCTTGTCTCCGTGAATACAGTAATAAACGATGGTAACTTTAACCACATTTAACAGTACATTAGCAACATGCTAACGAAACATTTAGAAAGACAATTTACAAATATCACTAAAAATATCATGTTATCATGGATCATGTCAGTTATTATCGCTCCATCTGCCATTTTTCGCTGTTGTCCTTGCTTGCTTACCTAGTCTGATGATTCAGCTGTGCACAGATCCAGACGTTAATACTAGCTGCCCTTGTGTAATGCCTTGAACATGGGCTGGCATTAGAGGTCGCGTTAACCGAAAATTTTCCGTCATTGACAGAATTTTTTTATCAATGACGGAAAAATCTGAAGGCCGTCCGTCACGGTGACAGATTACACTCAGGGTGATCTACTGTAAATTGTAACTGTAATTCACACCCCTGTCCAGTTGGTGGCGAGTGCGCTCCAATGTAGCAGCAGAGCACTGGATCCAGAACAAAAAAAAACTGGCATGAATCTTTTGCTATGTGTTTGATACTGATAACGCACAGGCGAGTACCCAGAAGCTACAACTCTCTATCACGCCACATTAAAGAGCGCCAAAATGGTATTTATTGCTTGAATTTCTTAATGAAATGGACAGAATTTGAAATCTGAGACTTTTGTTCCATATCAAAAGCAACACAAAGCGTTAAGCCTATTGCGATTTATTGGATAGGAGGCGCACAATGCACTATTTAATCATCAGTTGAAAACAGCATAGCCTACCAAGAGATCGACTATGGTTTACGAATCGATATTGGTCTCATGAATGCGCAAAACAGCAAGGAGACATTTTAATTGTTTATTAATAAAGTAATGTTTTCTGAATCAGTGTCGGCTGCAAAGATGAATTTGATATTGACTCTCATCATCTATGGATGCGCTAGAGAGAGAATGCACTTCATTCGGTTTAGTCTACATAATCAGAGTAGCCTATTTCTTTTCATTTTGAATTAATTCGTTTTCGTTAAAGTAGGTATTTAAAACTTTCTGTAGATATATTTCTCATGTATGTGAGGCAAGCAGCCGCTGAGTTTCGGTTCATTTAGCCTGTAAGACGCGCTCCAGTTCACCCGCCAGTGATCGCGCCCGCGCCTCCATGCATGTCATGATTATATTGTCTGTTATATTTGTTTCTTATTTATTACATCCAGGCAATTGGTTAATGAAACATTGATTAACATTAAGATACAATTTTTACAAAACGAAATTCACTTTAAAGAAAGGCTTTCTACAAAATAAAACTTAATGAAGTGTTTAAAATCATGTCTGACCCTCTCCATGTCTCCGGATATACTGCGCATCTCATGATGCATCATGCTGTTAACTTTTCATAATCAAATAGATGAATTTAAAATATAACATAGGACTATTTAAACATAAATATGAAACTATGTTTTCTTTAATGGCTACCAACACGTAACCTATACAACAGTCACGTTACAGAGAAATTCCGCGCGTGAATTACCCGTCATATTAATTTTCATATTTTAATTATAATAACACATTTGATTGCTTTTATTTTTGTTCAAATGTTATAATAACACATTTAATTGCTTTTATTTGTGAACAAAAATAAAAGCAATTAAATGTGTTATTATAATTAAAATATGAAAATTAAAATGACGGGTAGTAATAGATTATGACGGAATTTTTACGACCCTGTCCGTCAAAATGACGGACAATGTTAAAGTCTAACGCAACCTCTGGCTGGCATATGCAAATATTGGGGGCGTACACCCCGACTGTTACGTAACAGTCGGTGTTATGTTGAGATTCGCCTGTTCCTCGGAGGTCTTTTAAACAAATGAGATTTATATAAGAAGGAGGAAACAATGGAGTTTGAGACTCACTGATGTCATTTCCACGTACTGAACTCTTGTTATTCAGCTATGCTGAGGTAAATTCAATTTTCAATTCGATGGCACCTTTAAAATGGAGAAAAAAAAACCTTGGGAGAAACCAGGCGTAGTCGGGGGGCCAGTTCTCCTCTGGCGAACAGTGCTTTGTTACAACTCAGGATGCTATCATGAGTCCGATAGGATCGCAACATTCAAAGTATTTGTTTCAGTTCCATCCAATTGAGGATCGTATTCATCACGCCGGTATGGACGGTTGTTGAGGAGCTGCGCTACTGGTTGTCGTGTTGATGAGGCCTTCACAGTGGATGATCTAGTTGACTCAATCTCTGCTGATACTTCAGGGCTGCATTGTGGTTGTGTCAAGGTGCAGGTCCTTGGTCTCACCTGGTTACGGCCCGGATCCGGTTGACTACGGTAAACCTCGGGATAAACAGAAAGACTAATATTAGCGTAGATGCCATTCTTCTTCCGACGTAACGAGTACATCTGGTGTTTTAGGAAGTGTTCCCGGTTCCGGCTGACCTAATTTATGCAGCCTAATAATCCTTTAACGGATTTGAAAATATAATTCTGTGATGGGTAGGTTTAGGGGTAGGGGTAGTGTAAAGGGATAGAAAATACGGTTTGTACAGTATAAAAACCATTACACCTATGGAATGTCCCCACAATTCACAAAAACAAAACTTTTTTTCTAACCGTTTATTTATATAATTTTTAAATATTTGAAAAATACTTTACTTTAAAATATTTAACAATATAACCACATGATGCCTTTGAGCAGTATTTCTGCAGTTCTATGTATTAACTGTGTCTTTCCAGGCTGTTCCATCATTTCCTCTGAGCCCACATACAGACACAATGCTACGCCCTGCTGCGCCGGTGTTTATCTGTGACGCGTGTAACCCTCTCAGCCATCTTTGGGAAAAACAGACAGAATAAATCAGTCTTCTGCCAGGGGGCCGAATACACAGGTAGAAGGAACTCCCAGCTGCTTCGGTTCAGCAGCAATTTTCATACTAATGCAGAAAAAAAAAGTGAAAAAGTCGTTCCTGTGGTGCAATCTAATCACTGATATTGACATGAAAGAAACAGGTTTAATAAAGAACAGATATCTTAGAGCGAGGTGGCAGCTGACGGATGCGGTTTGTCAAATAGACCCCACAGAGAAAATGTTTATAGAGCCAGTGAACATGGAGCAGGGACGTGTGTGAAAAATGAGAGCTGGGTGAAGTTGGTGCAGTAGTGTGGGTTTATTTTGAGTTTCTCTGTGGATATGAATTTAGAAGAGAGCATAGAGTGTGTGAGAGTAAGTTTGTAGTGTCTTTATGGAGGAAACAGCTTCGTAACTATGACTGAATAGTGTTTTACAGAAAAGTTGGTTTTCATACAGTGAAAATGTATGGTGATTCATATGGTTCAATTCTAAAATGGAAAAAAGAAGAAAAAAAAACACCATAAGGGTAGTGCATATGACTTGTGTGCTGTAATCTAAATCTTCCGAAATCATACATTAGCTTTGTGTAAAGAACAAACTGAAATGCAAGTCTTCATCCCTGCCTTAGTCCTCCAATTTCCTTCAAATGAATTGCATTGTGTTCAGTCACGAGACAATTGACTAAATATCTTTCTTTTATATCTCTCAAATCTGCAAATATTGTGCCACAAGATGTCACATTTGGCAACATCATGGGTTTAAAATGGCAATTCTTATTTTTATGGAATATTGCAGTGTTTATTATAAATGGTTTATCTGTGCACATTATAATTTTTTTTAAATGTACCCTCTTCAAAATAACCAAAATAACCCCTCCAGTGAAATGAAATCTAATGATGTGTTTAATGGCGCGATGGAGGGACAACCTATCACTCGCATTAGATCGACCAATAGCAAACCACAACTATCCAATCAAGTCCTAATGGACAAAATCAAGCTTCTTTCATGCTTATTTTAAATCACCATCCATTATAACTGTATGGAAAAGAGAAGTTTGAATATTTTGCAAGCATCTCCATTTGTGTTGAAACGGCGTCATATGGGTTTGGAACAACATGAGTGTGAGTAAATGATGATACAATTGTAATTTTTAAGTGAACTGTCTCTTTAAATGAAATGTAACAAATTCTGATATGTAAACAAACCATGATATGTGTGTGTACAAGCCAAGAAGTAGTCCATGGTGCGTGCTTACCTCTTAATATCTTAATTTTTTGCACTGGTTTCCATGAAGAAACATTCAGAATGCTGTAGTGCATTCATGCTTGTCTTTGTTTAAGCTCTGAATAACAAACACACAGTCTAGATTCCAGTTTTTGCACACTCATCCACCCGTGGATGTTCTAGATTGTTCTCAGAACTAATTTAACCCTCATTTATGAGGACTTCTGTAGAGAATGCTCTCGATTTAGAGTGCAGGTTTTATATTTAAATGCTAACTAAGATCCGTACCCTACCTGAAACTGAGTGACAGATGCCTTGATTAATATCCCCCTGGCTTAGGCCTGATAAGAACCTGTGCGTCTTGCTATCTGCCTCTGCCAGACCTGAGACAATCCATCAGACGGTCTTAAGAGAGTGAAGCATTCAGGGTTTGGTAAGGGATGTAAAGACGCATTATCTCTAGCTAACGGCTGCACACAGATAGAGCCTGTAGGTTGTGTGTGTGTGTGGTGAAATATAGCACCTGTAGACCGGATTGGTCCCAGTGTTATTAACCTGAGAGCGCTGGGGTAAAGGTGAGTAAATCGCTGTTCTATACCATGATAGCCCTCTAAAGCAGTTACTGGCGAGTTAACGGAAACACCCACTGGCGTGACACTGTTGCTGCCTTCCTAAATAGCATGTGAGATAAGATTTAGTGCATCCCAAAAATATGTGGAAAATAGAACTTTCTCCGGTGGACTTTGGAAGTGAGATGCTTTTTCAACTAATTCTGCACACAAATCCTGTGTGCATCTGTAGAGGTGGTGTGATGTCTTTAGGTTTAGAAAAGTAGTGGAATACAAGGTCAAAGGTGTTACAGCCCTTTTCAAATTAACATGAAATTTAAATAATGATAAAAAGTTAAGGCAGTGAATGTAGATTGATGCTAATGTGCAAAAGCAAACTGTGTGTGTTAAGAGGGACTGTGTTATCAAGACACAATTTAATGATGTGATAGAATGTCTCAGTATTGAATCAAACAACATACAGCATATGTGGCCTTAAAAGTTTTGCAGCACATCCTCAACCTAACCGAATGCCCTACTCTTCACCACAATACCTACAACTAACATAACAGAACCCCCTGTAAATCACAATATAACACAACATTAAACACTAGCTATGTCTCCCTATGTTAATCTTGTGCAAAAACACACAAAATAACACGTAATTTCAATATTTATTTATACAGTCTGACACAAAGCGTGCTGGGAATTAGAAATCTGCTGCAACTCAACTCAGTCATAATATGTTCAGCTTACTACAATGAAACTGAGTTTACGCAACCTGAATGTACAATGAAGTTTCGTTATTATTTGAGTGAAACAAACTTATTTAAATTAATTTCACTGTTCGCTTTTACAGTGAATGTTGTGAAATATGAACAATTTAATGCTTCCTTGTGAATAAAAGTATTAATTTCTTTCAAAACAAAAAAAGGCCATTTTAATGACCCCAAACTACTGAAATGGTATACCATTAGTTCATAGTTAAGTAATGCAAATTGTGAGATCGCTCCAAACTTAACACTTGCCAAGACTGAAATGTGGTATATATACAGTACAGTCCAAAAGTTTGGAACCACTAAGATTTTTAATGTTTTTAAAAGAAGTTTCGTCTGCTCACCAAGGCTACATTTATTTAATTAAAAATACAGTAAAAAACAGTAATATTGTGAAATATTATTACAATTTAAAATAACTGTTTTCTATTTGAATATATTTCACAAAGTAATTTATTCCTGTGATGGCAAAGCTGAATTTTCAGCATCATTACTCCAGTCTTCAGTGTCACGTGATCCTTCAGAAATCATTCTAATATGCTGATCTGCTGCTCAAGAAACATTTAATGTGTACAATTGTACAAAATATTTGTGTACAATATTTTTTTTCAGGATTATTTGATGAATAGAAAGGTCAAAAGAACAGTGTTTATCTGAAATCTAATCTTTTGTAACATTATAAATGTCTTTACTGCCACTTTTGATTGATTTAATGCATCCTTGCTGAATAAAAGTATTCATTTCTTTAATATCTTTTCAAAAAAATAAAAATAAAAATTCTTACTGACCCCAAACTTTTGAACGGTAGTGTATAATGCTACAGAAGCTTTGTATTTCAGATAAATGCTGTTTTTTTGAACTTTCTATTCATCAAGGAATACTGAAAAAAAAAAGTACACAACTGTTTTCAACATTGAAAATAATCATAAATGTTTATTGAGCAGCAAATCAGCATATTAGAATGATTTCTGAAGGATCATGTGACACTGAAGACTGGAGTAACGATGCTGAAAATTCAGCTTTGCATCACAGGAATAAATTACTTTGTCAAATATATTTAAATATTACACAGTTATTTTAAATTGTAATAATATTTCACAATATTACTGTTTTTTACTGTATTTTTAATTAGATAAATGTAGCCTTGGTGAGCAGACGAAACTTCTTTTAAAAACATTAAAAATCTTAGTGGTTCCAAACTTTTGGACTGTACTGTATACTGTAAATATAATATAATATAATATAATATAATATAATATAATATAATATAATATAATATAATATAATATAATATAATATAATATATAAAAACTGGCTGGTGGGAATTTTACTTGGTTAAAGAATGAAATTCTGGCCTTCACTAATATTAGTGACATGAGTGTCAAATCAAACAGTCTACTAAAGATTCATGGCCCTGAAATTTACTCAGTTCACCTGTCCAAAGTTCTTTTTGGGCCCTGGACGCAGTGAGTTGAAAAGGCAGGAAATGTCAAATTGATTGTTGACAGCATTTGCAAGTTGTAGACTGTAACTCTGTAAAGATCAATTCATCCTGAACCTGACTGTCGTGAACAATCTGGCTTGGCTGATGTTTTGAATTGTTAATTACGTAGTGTAGTCAGCTGTGCTGAATGTGCCACAATGTTTGATGTGTATCTGGATAGACAGGAGCATAATTTGTAGTAAATAACAGATGATTAATTTACATGGAATTTATTGGATCATTATGATATGAATGCTAACAAATCTGAAAATGATTTCTACTCTGCTCATAAAGTGCATAACACTTCACACGGGTGCGGATTTTATGCCAAACCTACATTATTAAAATCTCATCAATCAAGAATTTAGGGAACTATGTGCTTAGAGTAAAAATCGCCTTGTCGTTCTCGCAGATTGTTCTCACATCTATAGTTTTAACTTTTTCTAAAGAAAATGTGTGCAGAAACTCACCACAATGATGGGTGGTTACCAAGATGTTCCTATGTGATTGCTAAAGTGTTTTAAATGATTGTAAGTGCACTGCTATGTAGTTGCTACTAGAATACTGTGGGTGGATGCTAGGATTTTGCAAGTCATAAAGGGGGTCCAGTTCCAGATTGGGCGCCAGGATGCACAAATTTTGGGACATTAATAACCATTTTCCGGGGGTGGGGAGGGGGGTTAAAATCATTCCCTTCCCCGGTTAGAATCGTGTTCCGCCCTCCTTCAGTTAAAATTGTGGATGAGATTAAAACTGAGTGTGCATAAATATTATCTGAGGGGGCACTGCCCCCTTTAACCCTCATCCCCCGTGGCATCGGGCCTGTCTTGATCCTTTCTCCAGTGTAAGTTTATGGGATTTTTTTTCCCCCTGCAAAATCATCAGTTAGTACAAGTTGCACAATTTGATGTATAATTCATATCTCTATAGCAAACACAGTGCAGGAAATGTTATGCATTAAAGATACCTTTATTCAGAACTTTTTTTGTTGTTAATGTTACTTCAAACTGTATCTGACAGAAAGGCCTAAATGAGCAAAATTAGTAGCTTGTCTTATCAACGGTCCAGTTCCTTCAACTATGGAGAATGTAAACAAATAGGCAGCTGTATAGTTCTGTTCTTTGCATCTGTTATCTGATTTCCTATTGGCTAAGAAGTGCCATGCATCTGTGGCTTGTCACACTCCACCTCCCTGTTATGTTCAGATGACGTAGATATTAAAAGTTTTTAATGCAACCTGATGCCACAACAGCTTCCAGACTGCAATCCAGGTGTATGTTAGGCAACCACCATAGCAATGACAACCACAGCAGAACATGTTGGAATATTCTGTTTCAACTTGAAAAACTGTGAAGGATATCACTTGGAATAATTTAGCCTTTTCCTTTAGATATGCCTGTATGTGAGAACTTAGCTTTGGTTCTGATAAAGGCTTTTCACCTGTTCCTGATGCTTTGTAGGAATACTCTCAATATACATTGGTCACATTGATCATGGATATATTTTTACTGTCATGGGTGAGAAGTGAAATGACTTGATTCCTTGCACATTTGACATATTCCAGAAAGGTACTATAAGTAAAATCAAAAGCTTTTTAGTGTACTAACCTGGCTTCAGTATTGCTTGAAATATTAACTTGAAGTATGTCCAGATTTTAAGTATTTAAGATTAAGAGTTTAAATATTTAAGGTCAAAGACGTTTGGCTGACAAAAATGTTTTGGAATCCCTGGGTTAAAGGCACAATATGTAGGATTTTTTTTATTAAAATCCAAAAACCGCTAGAACGATGTTATGTATTTTGTTGACTTGTGTACTTACATTATCCCAAACGTTTCCAACAATGTTTAAATCCAGAGAAATCGGCAATTTTAACCAGGACACGGACTGTGTCATTATGTCGGCTGTCAATGACATCATATGCATGCCACCTTCGATTTCCAGTTTTACTAATATTGATCTAGATTACTGCAAAGTGAAACAAGTCTCTCATAGCAGCCACCCAAGGAATCCACAGAGTAACGTTAAAACATAACTTTCAAATGTATTTAGTATGATAGTTTTAACCATATAAAATGGTGCTGTGTTACCCCACATAAGCAAAGAAAAGAGCGGAAGCGGCTGACTGCAGCAAAAGCATAATAAAAGTTCAGCTGAACTCAAGATCGATGGGCATCACAGGTGTCTATCGTTAGCATTGGCTCCCACGGCCTCGTCCCGTTCTCATACCTCTCGACCTGTCCTGCTTCATACCACCGTGACGTTAGTAAAACTTTCATACATGATTTCTGCCCGAATAATTCTTTTTCATCAGCTGTGGAGCTGAAGACGACAATGCCCATGATTCACACGCTCATTCACGGCATAATAAAGGTACACCCTATGTTTTGAATATGCGACCTCTAGTGGCGAAAAATTACATATTGTGCCTTTAACTGGTAAGCACTTATCTTGTTACTAAATCAAGGGTTCCCTTGGGTCCTTGAAATCCTTGAAAGTTTGTGAATCTGAAAAAAAAAATTCAAGGCACTGGAAAGTAGTATTTTGAAAATAAATATACATAGAAACAGGTCCTTGAAAGTGCTTGAATTTATTTTGTGCTAGAAGTTTTCTGGAAAAAATTCCATATTATTCCCTCCGGTGTGCTTATGTGTTATTTCGCCAACACTTTGTGGCCTATGCATGTTAGCTTGCTTGATTTCACGCGCAAGAAACTACTATGATGGTACCTCAGATTTCACAGACATGTTCAGTCAATGACTGTATATTGTGTTCAATAAACAAAACATTTGTGATAATCTGTTGCCCAAATATTTTATTTAATGTAATGTTGAACTGCTTTGCTTGTTAAGATAATGTAAACCCATGAGGCAAGAAAAACTTAAAGGTGCCCTAGAACTTTTTTTTAAAAAGATGTAATATAAGTCTAAGGTGTCCCCTGAATGTGTCTGTGAAGTTTCAGCTCAAAATACCCCATAGATATTTTTTAATTCATTTCTTTAACTGCCTATTTTGGATCATTAGAAATGAGCCGATTCAGGGTGTGTGGCCCTTTAATTCTCGTGCTCCACGCCCCAAGAGCTTGCGCTTGCCTTAAACAACATAAAAAAAGTTCAAACAGCTAATATAACCCTCAAAATGGATCTTTACAAAGTGTTCGTCATGCAGCATGTCTAATTGCGTAAGTACAGTGTTTATTTTGATGTTTACATTGATTCTGAATGAGTTTGAGGCTATGCTCCGTGGCTAACGGCTAATGCTACACTGTTGGAGAGATTTATAAAGAATGAAGATGTGTTTATGAATTATACAGACTGCAAGTGTTTAAAAATGAAAATAACGACGGCTCTCTTGTCTCCTTGAATACAGTAAGAAACGATGGTAACTTTAACCACATTTAACAGTACATTAGCAACATGCTAACAAAACATTTAGAAAGACAATTTACAAATATCACTAAAAATATCATGTCAGTTATTATTGCTCCATCTGCCATTTTTCGCTATTGTTCTTGCTTGCTTACCTAGTCTGTTGATTCAGCTGTGCACAGATCCAGACGTTAATACTGGCTGCCCTTGTGTAATGCCTCGATCATGGGCTGGCATATGCAAATATTGGGGGCGTATACCCCGACTGTTATGTAACAGTCAGTGTTATGTTGAGATTCGCCTGTTCTTCGGAGGTCTTTTAAACAAATGAGATTGATATAAGAAGGAGGAAACAATGGAGTTTGAGACTCATTGTATGTCTTTTCCATGTACTGAACTCTTGTTATTTAACTATGCCGAGGTAAATTAAATTTTTGAATCTAGGGCACCTTTAAAAGCATATCCATATATATTACAACTTCTGGTTACATGAGCCTAAGCTCTTTTCAATAAAATCCATGCAAAAGTTAATATCAGATCATTTTAGAATACAGTATAGGATGTACCGAATATTCTTCAGTTTTATGCAAAACAGAAATATGACAAATAGAATATCAGATCTCTGTCACATGGCCAAAAATAACTGAAAAAAAAAAAAAAAAAAAAAAAAAGCTTTTTTTGCATAGTTGTGTTTGAAACATGAAAACTGTAACAATGTATCTTAAGAGGTAACACGATGTAACCTTGCTCTCACTTGAAATGTGTCCCCACATTAAGTCCTTGAATTTGAGGGTATTGGACCTGGAAAGTCCTTGAAAGGTCCTTGAATTTGAAGTTAACCAAGGTGTGGGAAACTGCATGTAAAAGCATCTTTTCCTATTGATGAAATTTGAATGTAATCACGCATTCTGACTAAATTATTTTTTGTGAGTATCATATAAATATTTTAATACTGAATAATAATATATTGTTAATATAATATACAAATAATAATTGAATAATATTTTCTCATAGTAAATCTTCCACCTGTGCCTTTATTTAATTTATTTATTTAATTTTGTAACTTTATTTATTTTGGCATCGATGTTTCTACAGTATCACAATCTCCCAAACCCCCCGCAGTTCCCTCATAAACCGTAGGCATTTGGGAAACCCTACTCTAGACAACAAATGTCTTACATGTCCCCTCATAACACTGCCAGCACATGTTGCCAAGATCTTAGGCTCTTCAACCATAATCTGTTTCATTCTGTCTGTCTTATTTATTGTAATCATTCTGACGTTGCCTTTCATTCGTTACAGCAGGAATGCTGCACTGACTCCTGCTCCTAGTGTCTAACTTTACACAGATCTGGCATTGAGCCTAGAAAGAAGACCGAGCCAAGAGACACACACACTCTCTTGAATATCTTTCAATGCCACAGACATTCAAGGACAGATGAGAACTTCATTTGAGCACTTACATTTACATTTCCGTTTCAAGTTTATCTGACAATGTATTAATGTATATTCTTGAATTTTATGAGTAAAAAAAAAACAAATCATAAGTTTTTATGATTTATCTGATGTTGTTACAGTGAGCTGATGTCGTTATACAAGCTCTGTTCCGAAAACCAAGTGGGCTGCTTACCTAGACAACATTAAAAAACACCACAACTGCATTCTTGACATGAAAGATGTTTAAATTTTGTAAACGTGATATCACACAATATGACTTGGATCTTTGAAATTTTGAATAGTTGTGACTTAATTTTAAACTTCATTTGCGGAAATGTTTTTGCATATAGTTCTAATTCAGTGGCCCAGTTTCATCCTTGCCTTTTTCAAATCTGTCCCAAACTTCTGGAATCTGATTTTTGCCCTGCAACATCTGTAGCCATTTATCAAATATCGACTTTTCACCAAACTTCTGCATTTCTCCACTGCTTATGTATAACATACACAGCTTAAAGTTAATGAGGTCACCGTATTGCTTATTAGCATCAGTGGTGGCTTCATTAGCTGTGGTTAATAAGGTGTAAAGGGTTCACACTGCTGGGCTGCAGCCAGCTGGCGCTTTAGCACTACAGTGACAGAGAAATGGCATGATGGGATTGCATGTCTAGAATGAGAGCATGATTTGGGGGGTTAATGACACAGTGTCCTTGTTGTTGTAGACAATGCAGACGCCACTGCTGGAGGCTTGTGTCAATCTATTAGGCCTTTCCTGCAGAAAGAGACAGAGCAACTTTAGACCATCTGCTGAAGAGATATGAATCGCTGACTAAGGGACCTGAAGTTTAAGAAATGATTATCAATAAGTGCATTTCATGATTATTTATTTAGGAAATCTGCACATACGCTACTGTTCTAATATTTGAGGTTGGTATGATTTGTTAATGTTTTTGGAAGAAGTCTCTTATGCTCATCAAGGTTGCATTTATTTGATAAAAAATACAGTAAAACAGTAATATTGTGAATATTATTACAATTCAAAATAACTGTTTTCTATTTTAATACATTTTAAAATATAACTTATTGTAAGTGAATATTAAAAATTACTATCATTAATATTATTAGTTATTATAAATTAATATTAAAATATTAATTTATTCCTGTGATGCAAAGCTGAATTTTCAGCATCATTACTCCAGTCTTCAGTGTCACATGATCCTTCAGAAATCATTCTAATATGCTGATCTGCGTATTAGAAAACATTTCTGATTATTACAAATATTGAAAAAAGTTGTGCTGCTTAATATTTTTGTTGAAACAGTGATATTTTTTTTTTTTTTTTCAGGATTCAGGATTGTTTTCTAACAGTGTGAAAGTCTTTACTGTTACATTTCATTAATTTAATGTCCTAGCTGAATAAAAGTTGAAAAGTCAAAAAGTCATACTGACCCCCAACATTTCAACAGTAGTGTAATTATATAAAATGCTATTCAAAGCAGAGCACAGTAATGTGTTTCAAACATTAGTATGCTATACACACATGACTTTACTACGTTGCTAGATGCTTCCATTGTTTTTTGTTTTTTTTACTTCTAATCCAGTTTTAATCCATGTAAAAATGTCCTTGCTCTTGGCAGTCCAATCATATAATGATATGCTAAAAAATGCAGATATCACTTCCAGTTTGTCACATTGGAATTGGAAGGTTATGTTGAACATATTGCATTATGAGATATAGTATTGCACATAGTGTGATCTGGTTATATATTGCACATTTTGGCCAAAATTAGTATATTATCCGGGTGTCCGTGCATGCAAAACATTTGCATACTATGCACAGCAAAAGTAGTAGTATGATGCTGTTCCGGCAATAAAGTCTCGCATGTGCTCGGCTGGGTACAGATATGCATCACTGACACCGTATTTTAAATCGGAATGTTATCGTGACAATGTAAATTAACCACATTAATAGTTGTTAAGATTGTTTTAGCAAATAAATGTTTTGAAATATTGTTTACATTTTTTTTTTTTTTTTTTTTGCATTTTCATGTGCTAATGGGGCAGAAATGACATACTTGACCTTCTGAGGAAACCTTAGTGAAGGGATTGCATTCCTTACTTTCATTTGGAACAACCCCACAAATACTGTTTCTTTCCTGCGGTGCCCTTCAAGGGCGCAAAGTGTCATTTGGAATTCGCTGACACTGACAGAGTGTTTTCTGCCAGCACTTCACAGCTAGAGTGAATAAGTCTATAATACAAAACTGGCTCACCAAATATTTAGCTTCAGCTGGTTTTGGATTTGAATTCTGATTTCTGTCATGGTACTGAAGCAGTAAGTACTGAGGTTTCCAGATTGATAAGCTCTGCTTTGATCAACGCCCCTTTACTCAGGAAGTAAATAAGTAATACTGTTGCAGGGTAATGGCTGGCCTGAGATAAATCCCTTTTCACCTCCTTAATTATTAACATTGCATTATTTTTCACAATAGGGGTCAATACCTCTCTAATGACACACAATAATTTCAGGCTGAATTACAGCTTTAATCCTGTCCCTGCTGGCTTCATCCTTCAACACACACACACAATCATGGAATACACAATCATGGAATATACACTAAATGCTGAAATCCAAGTTCTTTTGAGTCTAGTCTAATGTGACTTTACATCATTTACACTTAAAAATGTTTTATAATTTGTATTACTCAATCTAATCGGGTCTTAAAGTGCTTGAAAATTATGGTTCGATGAAGTGGTTTAGTCAATTATCAGACCATTTTTATGCTCGCTATTACTTTCTTTTCTTAGATATTCTTTCATTGTATTCTATGATTGGCGCCAAATCACATGTGCACTGTATTTTTCCCTAGCAGACTCAATTTTCATGACATATTGTCATTATTTTCTTTTACAACTTTATCCATATGTGATTGTGTGAATTCTGCAGTTCTGTAATGTTGTTGACATTTGCCTCAATATCTAACAAAAGTGTCCTAACATCCAGATGACATGTGTATGTGAGTTGTGGAAAAATTTAATGATACTCTGTCAGACAAGATTTTTGCAATTTGTGCAAAATCAATATGCTTTTTCTGTAGCAATAATGTGAAAATATACTTGTTTTCAAAGAGATGCACTCTAAAAACTGAAGCATGGAATACAATTGTCATGGAAATCAAATAACAGTCTGTGTAGCAATTCATAGTTAAAATAATACGTTAAAGGATCTTTGATCTAGAATATTGTGGGGCCTTGCTATTTTCTTCAGGACAAGTTGAAATTAACTCTGCATAAGCTGAACTGTATAGGCTATATAATATTAAATTATTAAAACGTAATTTAACTAGAGCTCCACACAATACTGGTTTCTTTAAAACCACAATTTTCTGTTTTAACTTTAAATAATCACCAAATCATCTTTTTAACAATAATTATGGATTTTTTTTCATGCAATGTCCAATGCAGGGTTTTGTCTAAAATAATATATATTTATTATATAATATAGTATATGTATAAATATGTTTTTTTTTTTATATTTATTTTTTCCTGTTAGCCAAAAAAAAAAAAAAAAAAACTTAATTAAGAGTTCCTGGTGTTGAACATGACTAATGCAGTGATTTTCTATCATGTTGCACGTGTTAAAGGTTAATTAAATCTTGTTCATTTCTTAGCTGAAGTGACAAATACATTGAGGCTGATAACTTGGGCACCTCTAATGGTTTCCACGAAGAATTGACTTTCTGTGATGTACACCTTGATTAACGGTTCTTTGAATGGAAGGAAGAACTGGTTCAGTTAATTCACCTCAGATCTTGACATTTGACACAAATGAGTGTTTTAGTGCCAGAATGATGGCATTTAACTAATTTGACACAACAGTAATCAAAGTCAGAAATGACTGTCTTTTCCCATCAATTATTAATATATCATGTAATTTATTAATTTTTGAAATAACAATTTTTTGACACTGGTAAAGATTTTAATTTATTAATTTTTGAAATAACAATTTTTTGACACTGGTCGGATTTTAATAAATTCATATTGAAATATAGCTGCATGCAACGATACGGGGCCCAGCCCAGAATGGGCAGCAACAGCACTACAGAGCCAGAAAAGCGTTGAATGTACATGAAAAACAGATTTATAAGTTCAGATGAGAATGAACTCAAAATGAACAAAAACTAATTTTTAATCCAAGAGGAAGAAAGATTAGTACAATGCTTACTCAGATAATAAAGGAATTGAAGTGACACAACATTATACACACTTTTATAAAGTTGTACCAAGCAGCAATTGAACCCACAATCTTTAAATCACATGCTTGTTGCTTATCGCTGCACGCCCACTTGGAAGACACATTTTCACCCAGCTCCCCAGGGATCAGTAGTTCAGGTGAGAATTAACTCAAAATGAAGATTTGGTATATAAATGCACTGCAAGTTATATTTAATAAGTTCAGATTAGATCATTCTTAGAAAGGCACAATGTCTGGAACATAAGCAAATTTTGCACCACTTCTGGCTACAGTACCTCTTGTGGTCTGGGCATGTGCCACAGGGGATTCGAACCCACAACCTAAAAGGTCTAGGGCCTGTGGCTTAGCAGAGTGGGCCACTCAGTTGAAGCACATTCACTGGGCTGCTGAGGAGAGCTTTCGGTATGGGAATGAGCACACAAAAGCATTACTTGCTATGTTAACCAGATTGGCACACTAAACTAACTTAATGTTAACATAACTTATGGTTAACCTGATAGTGTAAGAGCATTAAGCATGCTAAGCTAACTTAATGTTAACATAACTTATGGTTAACCTGATAGTGTAAGAGCATTAAGCATGCTAAGCTAACTTAATGTTAACATAACTTATGGTTAACCTGATAGTGTAGGAGCCACATTAGAAAGAATGGCAGGTGGTTAGCATGCTAAGCTAACTAACATAACAAACACAGGCATGGCCAACTTCTGTGAGGTATTTCTCAGGAACGGTGGTGAATATCAAAAATCTGTTCAGTCATTTTTGTGCGGCTCGGTCCAAAGATCATCTGATCAAAATTTTTGACAAAAATTGTATGAGGAGCAGCAAAAATACTTTTCAGTCGTTTTAAAATGGCAGAAAAATGAAACGACCGAAAGTGAAAAATTGGCATAAGCCAAAGAATTTAAGGACAAAGAAAATTGTATGTTGATGTTCCTAAATTTGGCATGGATCATGGTTCCGCGTTAGCCTGGATGCCAGCCGAACTTAGCCCCGCCCACAACATTTTGAGGTCGGGGAGTTCGGTCTGGACTCGATCCGTAGAGGAGTAATTATGCCCGAACAGAAACTGTTCGGACCAATCACATTGTCAGGGCGATGATTGACAGATTATCACCAGAAACGTAATCAGCCACATCATCAAAGAGCGCTTGGGAAGTTTGATTGACAAGCGATCTAACCAATCAGAACGCCGCATCCGCCATTTTGTCCGACAAAGCAGTCAGGAGTTAGAAGATTAACCTCGGTGGAGTTAAACTTGAAAAATTGTGCATATTGACGTCTTTCCGCGTTTGAAACAACATTCATTCTCATGTTCATTCATGTTTATTTGATGCTATAAATGGACTAGTAGGAAGAGATGATCGGTTCACGAGCCTCTTGAGCTGAGGCGCTACAGCAATCTGTCACGATCATGGTCACAACCCATTAAAGAGCCACAAAACGGTTTTTATTGTTTGAATTTTTTTAATAACTACACAGTTTGAAAGCTGGGACTTTGTTTAATATCATAAGTAACCTGCTATGTCTCGTCTGTCGATGTGTTGTCAGTTTCCTCTTTGCTCCGCGATGTATTTTCCACTCTGTGTGGCGTGACAGCGCCACGGCTTGTCGGACAAAGCAACAGTAACTAAGGGGGGCGGGTCTTTGCGAAAGGTCAATTAGTTTACAACAATGATGGCTGTTGAAGAACTGAGATGTGTAGATTCCGCCATCGCGTCCGTTATAGAAGATATCGACAGCGCATTAATTTTAAAAAAGGAACAGAGGACCGCGATCAAGGCATTTGTCGATGGGAATGATGTCTTTGCCGTCCTTCCTACGGGATTCGGCAAAAGTTTGATTTATCAGCTGGCCCCGATGGTCGCTAAGAAGAGTTCTGTTGACAACTATGCGTCGCTCAACATACGTCACTTACTCTGTAGCTCTGATTGGTTGTAGGTCTATCCAATTGAGGACTTTCCTGGATCGGTTGAAATACGCCCCCATAATCAAAGCCCAATGGAGCAGTATCAGACTCATATTCGAACTAGAATTGAGTATGACCACGTCAGGCTAGTTCCGCGTACCAATTTTTGATTTGAATGATCAAAGTTTTACCAAGGTACAGCCTCTGAACCAATATTGGGTCTACATTGTTAAGTTCACAACATGGTAACTTTTGAACAAAGATGAATAAAAAACTCTGTTCAGTCATTTCTGTGCAGCTCGGTCCAAAGATCATCTTGAGCCAATTTTCATAAGACTTGGAAAAAACTTGAAGGAGGAATAGCAAAAAAAAAGAAAAAAAAAGAAAAAAGGAATAATGTACTTTTCAAAATGGCCACTACTGTAATCGGAGTCTTTACCTAAGATGTTGAATATGATCAGCATGATGAGATGAATCAGGTGTACTAAGTTTCATTTTTCTAGATCAAAGGGTTCAAAAGTTATAATTTTAACTTTAATTATTTGAACTGGTGGTGGCACTATAGAGTTGGTCCTAGAGACTTCAAAGTTGGTCAGATTACTTTTCATTACCACCACTATAAATGTGCCAATTTTTCATAGGGCTGCCATAGACTCCCAATGGGGAGGAGTAATAATAAGAAAACTAACAATTCCTTCTGGGCTTGGCCCCTAAATATCTGACTTCTCATAACAGACGTTGGCATTTTGGAAAATGTAAGCACCAAATGAGACACTGAGGAAATTGGGGTCCTCTTATGAGCTAAAGCATCTGATTCTTCAGTGGACAGAGGACAACTCAAAAGACGGAGCTCAAAGACAAACCAGTAATTATGACACCACAGTGACGTTCACGTGCACTCATCTCGTAAATATGATCATTCTGAAATTATTTTAAGGGTGCTAAAGGTCCCGATGGACTCTGAGTGCACCTGACTGGGTTGCCAGTGCTTAATTTTTGTCCTCCTTCGTTGTGTTTTAATTAAGGACAGGTATTGTTAATTATTCCTCATGATCACAGTTTGTCCAGGACGACAGGCACAGGTACGCAGAGGTCTTGCCCTCACTGTGCAGTAATGATTGTGTATTGTCCTTTGGCGTGTTGGCACTGGGCACTTCGTTGTTCATGTGGACATTATGATGCGTGTGTGTATTGTACGTGTGCCTCAGATTCCCTCGCGCAAGCAAGTTTGGCACTGGGCAGCGGGCATCCGCTTTGCCAGCAGCTCGAGTCTCTTGGCACCATCACCTCTCGCAAAGCAAAGAAGCAAAATGAGCTTTCAGCTTCAGAAAAAGGCTCTTGTAGGCACACACATCCAACGTCCAATTCTTCATCCAAAAGCAGCATTTGAGCTCATTTTGCATGCTGGGAAATTATGCTAGTTAGTATGTATAATTAGGATGTTTTGAGGTGTGTAATTTATTCCTTGCTAACGCAGACGTGTGTTCTGAGCACAGTGGTCACATTTGGATGACTAGGAGGAACAACAGAAGGTTCTGGATGGGAATGAACTCACATTCAGTGTTGTACTGCAGTGGTCACCAGGAAATCCCCTGTGAATCCTCAAAGCTCTCCGAAGCCATACATATCTATCTGTCTGGCATATATACCTTCAAGAAAGGTTTTGTAAATTTTTCAGAAGTTTGAATTTTTTTCAAGGCTACATTAATTATTATTATTTTTTTTTTGACAAATTTTACTTCAAGTTAAAACTTACAGCTATATGATTTTCTTTTATTAATCTTATTGGTAACACTTTAGAATAACTCACGCTATGAAGCATTAGTTAAGCATTAGTAAATAGGTAATTCATCATTTATAAAACATTAATAGACATTAGTAAGCCATTTATAAATACAGCTATAAATGCTTTGTTCTTGATTTATAAGCATATCTATAATGAGTTTAATAATTGTATTTTCATACTTTATTAATGATCAATTTATCATTTCTAAATTATGTATTACATTATTCACAAACCAGTAATTTAGGAGTTGTCAGTGGTTCATAAGATCATTTAGGAAATGTAAGTAAATGATTAATAAAATATTTAAATGTACATTTATGCATCTTATTATTTAGACATATAGTATTAGTTACTCAGTGTGTTAATAAATGCTTTATTAACATATTCCTAGTGTCAAAACTACCTCGGTACTAACTTTAAAACATTAGAGAACAGCAGTGCAGAAGATCACCGAACCTTTGAATCTCATTTATAAAAGCTTTACAAAGCATAAATAGTCCTCACTTTAGATGAGCTCACAAAAATAGTTAACTGACTACTTCTAAATGTTTTATAACTACCTGAATTAATCATGAATTGCAGTAGGAATATGTGTTAATAAAACATTTACTAACACACTAAGTAACTATTACTATGTGTCTAAATAATAAGATGTATAAATGAATGTTTAAATAGTTTATTAATCATTTACTTACACTTACTAAATGAACTACTGACAACTCCTAAATAACTGGTTTGTAAATAATGTAATACTTAATTTAGAAATGATAAATTGATTATTAATAAAGTATGAAAATACAATTATTAAACACATTATAGATATGCTTATAAATCAAGAATAAAGCAATTATAGCTGTATTTATAAACTACTTACTAATGTCTATTAATGCTTTATAAGTGATGAATTAACTATTAACTAATGCTTCATAGTGTGCAGTTATTATAAAGTGTTACCCTTTTATTTTCTGTATTTTTTTTTTTTTTTTAAATTCTACTTCATAGCAACACCCTAGCAACCACATAACAATACTCTAGAAGAAATATACTCTAGAAAACACTTGGAAAGTTGCCTGTCAATGCCCCTAGCGACCCTAGCGTAATTACATTAGCAATGTGGCAGTGGGTTTTGCAAAGGCAACACTAACATTTTTCTTTCCAGAAAATATGAAAATGTAGTTGCACTTTTTTTAATTAATAAAGCCACATTTATGAGTTTTCATCAGGCACTCTTACATAGAAGTATTTGTTTTGTTTGCAAATAATATAATATAATATGTTAAAAAATATCCCAGATATTTGTGGTTGCTGTGAGGGAACAGACTCATTTATCACTGCGAGCCAGTGTGCGTTTTTCTTCAGAGCAAAGGCGACGCTTCTCCAGCCAAACGGTGGCAATAAATGTGAGTTTTATTTGCATGAGGTGACAGTGCAGTGGAAAGCATCAGCTATTATCTGTTATCATAATAACACATTAAAACACCACACACTCTCCTCTCACATTTCTCCCCCAGCTTCTCAAAGTGCTGTCTTAGGGTTTTCCTGCCTTTGCCGTTCTCATCCTTCATTGAAGAGTTCAGATATGCAAACCGAGCCCAGGGGGAGGCTATCTGTGCTTGACAGAGGGGTTAAGATGGTTAAGACGTGGAGCTCGGTTAATTTCGGGACTCTTTTGGAAGGGGGAGTGTGTCGCACCGCTTTGGAAAACAGCTTTTGTGAGATTATCGTGTGTGTGAACAGAAGGAAAAACTAGACAAAAGAGATGGCTCTGTTTAAAGCCGACACAAAGCTGGGAGTATTTTATTTATTTTTTTTACTTGCCTTGGTGTTTGTTCACACACTGTGTATTTTTCTTTTCTTTTCTCTTTTCACCCAACCCCTTTCTTGTCTACACACAATTTCACACAAACATACTTTCTTCCCCCTTTTCCTTATGTTCTCTCCTCATTCCCTTCGGGTCAAGCATGTGCCTCAGAGATATGTGTGCATTATCAGATGAAAGATGAGAAGAACCAGCAGAGAACCCCTCCGTCTGAGACTGAAATCTCTGATTAGAACTTCAGTAAAGTTATACCGAAATTGAGTTCCCCACAAAAAGACGTTTAGGAAGAGAATGTTCCCTGCTGGAAAATACAGATAAAACCATCTTAAATTGGTAGCTGGTCTTACGTGGTTTCTAACTTGTTCAGACTGGTCATTTATAGACAAACTCATCATTTATAGCCATTAGCTGGTTCAGTCTGGTAATTGATGGTCTTTAGTTGGTCCAAACTTGCCAAGCTGTGCTTGAAAACAAAGTTCATTTGAACAGCTGTGTGTGTGTGTGTGTGTGTGTGTGTGTGTGTGTGTGTGTGTGTGTGTGTGTGTGTACCCGGTATTCCCTATGTTATGGGGACCCACAAGGATACCAGTAAATTTTGACCTTATAGGGACATTTTTTTTGATCCCCATGAGGAAAACAGCTTATAAATCATACTAAATGAGAGGTTTCTTTGATGGGTAGGTTTAGGGGTAGGGATAGTGTAGGAGGATAACATACAGTTTGTACAGTATAAAAAATCATTACATCTATGGAAAGATGTAGTGCATAAAACATGGAGTGTGCGTGTGTGTGTTTTGGAGTTGTACTCATAATGCTTGAAGATTCTTTTATTTATTTATTTATTTATTTATTGCCTGAAGTCAGCATCTTTCACAGGATTGGAGCATGTTGTCTCACCTCTCTTGTTGTGTCTGTCTATATGTGTTTGTACTATATATATATATATATATATATATATATATATATATATATATATATATATATATATATATATATATATATATATATTGTATTAGGATTTCCATTTATATACCGTATATAAATATTTGAATAAATATTTTGTCAATGAGCCTGTTAATACGGCAATCTTTATATTGATTCATATTTCATATATAGTTCATATTTATTACATTGGGTCCTCAGGTCTTCAAATCAGGATCAAGTCTTCACCCTGCACTTCCATGTAGTTTCCATAGGGGGAGACAGAGCGATTCTGATGGTACTCTCTCATCCCACTGGCCTTTGAGGTCTGTATCAATATTTACAGGCGATAATTCTACAAACACGCATGAACCTTCAGATAGCACTTCAGAGGAGTCAATTTATATTTAGATTTTGGGAATTTGCAAATGCACACAGATTTTAAGAGCGTCTGAGTTACGTTTCTCTTCTTTGAACAGAACTTTTCTATCAGTCTAGCAGGGTTTAAGCTCTGTCTTCTTCATAAAAGCAATAAGAGCATAGATGTTTCCATATCTTGTTGAGCCAAGAGTCAGGAGGCGGGTCAATCCTGTTCAGCGGTACATTTAGATTTTTTTTTAATGCATATGCTAGCGTTGGAGTTTAAGGAAATATTTCTATAACAAGGAACACCAGTCTTTCAGAAATATGTTCTGTTCAAACTTTAATAGTTATGACTTGATTATTTACACAATGAGAAGAAAATGAACGTGACATTTTCAAGTTAGCCACTGTTTAGTGAGGGATTGACCTTTATATTGCTTCATAATGTTCCATATTTTTAAAAAAAATGGAATGTTTTAGAGTGAAACAAACCGACTAATACCACAAAACATCACATAATTCATAAAATTCATTGCTAATAATTACTGATGTTTGTGCAGTTTTTTTTCCGTACCAAAATTGTCACTTCCTTTACGATGATGCCATGGAAAGTGAAATTGATTATAAATTGATTAATAATTAAAAATAAAACACATTTTTTTAAACATTTGATTAGAGAAAGCAAAAATTCTAGAAACACTTAGAATATTTGAACATGATACATGTAGAATATATAAAATATATTGAGAATTTTTGGGATAATTTCTATGTTAAAAGGGACATGACAAAATTGTCCAAATCTACTTAAACTGAAGTAGAAAATGTATTTATAGTTTACCACTTGATCACGTAATTTTGATAAAAGTAAATTTAAATTTCATCTTTAAAAAGTTTGAGTTTAACCAGGATATCACCCAGGATATTAAGAAATGTATGATGGGGACATAAAAAACGAGAATGGCCGAGGTCAGGAAACTGTCTCTCTCTCCACCTGGTCTTACAGGGCGGATGATTGCTTCTAGTGCTGTATTAGAAGTGTGACAGGGGTTTGGTGTGAATCCCCAGCCATAAATCCCTCCAGTCAGAGAGTGAGAGAGAGAGAGGATGAGGGAGATTGAGAGAGTGAGAGATAGTATGTCAAGTGCCACGCTTTAGGGGACTTTAATTAGGATTTGTCAGATTGGAAAAGCTAATGCCTCTCCCTGACTCCGACACGGATCAGAACAACTGGAGTGGGCTGAGAAGGAGAGAAAGAATAAATACTTGGAAATCAAATAAACTGCAAAATGGCCAACCGTCTCTCCAGAGAGCACAGGGAGGTTACGCTCGCTTCACTGGAGTGGAGAAATGTGGCAATGAAGAGGCATGCTTAGCTTTTCCACACACATTCTGAGACTGAGGGGAGATTACCATGCTCTGTAATGTTCTGTGAGGTTTATCACTCATTATTTGTTTCTATTCAAAGTAGGTAGCCAGCAGGGGTTTAGAGTAGACAAGCTCCATTTGAGCTACACTGAGAGTGGAACGACCCCGTCGAGTCCTCAGAGGAACCTAATCCAAGGTCATTTTGAGGATCGTGTGGTTGAGTTACATCAAAATCCCCCAAATCCCTCTGCAGCAATTTAGGGTCTCTCAATCCAAGCTGACCCCTTTAGGTAAGCCAGAGACTAACCTGGATTGAAAGTAATATTCTTGTTGTCTACATCTTTCTGTGCTTAGTGCTTTGCTCTAAAACACCACAAATCATGAAACTGTGTTAGCCCCTTTGAAACCGTCTACTGTCAATGCATCTTTTACATTTAAAAATGTTCAGATTTCTTTTGCATTAGACAAAATATCAATCCAAATAGTATCTACGGTACGGATACTGCTAGAACTTAATTTTTCTTATTTTTGCATGGTGTTTTAGTGGATATATTGGCTGTATTTTTATCTTTATTCTCGACATTATCTATTGTTTTATCATTTTATACCTGTAACGGTTCAAATTACTCACGGTTTTAGGGTCATGGTTTCGGTATGGTTCGGTAAGTGCTATGTTCAGGGGAAAAAAGGACTACTGTCAAATAAAAACAAAGAAAATAAGAACAAATATTCAAATTACAAGCAACAGCACAAATAAATACAACAGAACAAAGATACAAATAAAATAAACAGTGCTTTTCTGGTTATTTAGGTAGGCCTGTCTAACAGTAGTTAGGTACAGAAATTGAATAGTAATCAAATGTAAAAGAAATCAAATGTAAAATAAAGATTAATCATTAATAACATTACAAAAGCTATTCAATTAAGAGCAGTGAGAGATTTCCTTGTCTTTTGTTGTTTGATTAACATTAAAAAACACAGACAGCAGGAATATTAGGTCGCTGTCACTTTAAGACATAATGCGCAGATCCAAAATACTGATACTTACACACATGTGTTGTCCTTCTCGCAGAGATGTTCACGAGTCTTTTATCTGGAGTCCGAGTCAAGTCTGGAGTCTTTTGTCACGAGTCCGAGTCGAGTCTCGAGTCATTAAAAAAAATTCTCATAATCAAATCCTATATTTTATCCTAGTTGTTTTATATAGACAAAACTGTATGGTATGATGTAAGGGATAATGTACATCCAGTTTGTTACTTTATAATCCATTACAATGTACAAAACAGTCGTCCTGGCAACACGAGTAGTCATTTTCAATACAATCGCTAAACGGACACAAGATGGCACCAGTGAGTCACGGTTTGTTATACAGCTGTTTGTTATAGGCTACAGCTTCGTTGTTATTGACAACAGTCATTATCAGAAAATATAAAACTTCGCAATGTTTAAGAATGTCAATTGAAAACTCTACACATGCTGATTGTGATACATTAAAATATAAGCTTTAAGTAATAAATGGATTAACATCTCTTTCTATCTCTCTCTCTAATGGACACACATTAAGAAATAGAAAAGCTGCAAATAATACGAAAAGATTGATAAAATTTAGTGCTAGGTTTAAAGTCTAGATTTTTTTGTTCATATTTTAACAGGCTGGCAATTCAAATGAGCCATGCAGTTACACAACAGTATAATAGCTAGTTGTGTGAGTTAATGTGACTAACCTTTGTGGATGCAATGTCTCATAAAATTTGATGATGTTGTTCCGGTGTCTTTAATTGTTTTCCCACATTCTGTACGTCTAGCTGATCTGATGTGATAATAAACCCAAATGAAAGAACATATGTCACGGTGGCTCCCGTCATGTTGCATGGGACTCTTATTATTATGACATTTTGGAGTTTATGCGCACGGACATACGTAATCAAATTCTACGACAGGCGTCCAATCTACCACGACACGCAAGGAAATATATGTGACGCAGATATTAGAAAACCATTTAAATACAACACAAATTCTTTATTTATTATATCAGTAGTTAAGGGTAAAAGACTTGAGTCGTTTTTAAAATATTCCAAGTCTTTTGTGCCGAGTCGAGTCAAGTCTGAAGTCATTTCAGGTCGAGTCCGAGTACGAGTCTCTAACTCGAGTGCCCATCTCTGCCTTCTCGACTGTTTTTGTTTAGACGGACATGTCTAACTTAGACTTGAAAGAGAACACAATATTTGCGCACTGTCTGAGATGCAGCTTTCTATGTGCGCTCTTCAGATGCGTGCACACACAAATCTTCTCAGTTCTCACACAAATCATCTTTGCGAGTTCTCTTTCGCGTCTTCTTGTGCTTGAAAGTTTAAATTGGCAAGGCTTAGATGAGTTTAGTTTAAACACAGATAGCAACGTGTGCTGTTCAGGTCTCACCTGCGCTCAAGCGTTACCAACACCTGGGTGATGACGGCGTAAAGGACTGCTCATATTAGAGCACACGGCACTCCTATTGAACAAAGTGTACAATGAGTGACTATTTTGTCCATGTTTTTTTATCATCACTGTTGCAACGTATTGGGAAGCCAGAATGCGTATCCATCGACAGAAACATACATTAGCCAAATGTTAGTTTTATGTGTTGTTCTTTTCAACAAACCATATTATAGATGTGTCGTCAAATTTAAGATGAAATGCGGTGTGAGTGCGTGCCGAACCGTAGGTGGAGAACGTGGGTTAGATTTTTTTACAGAGAATGTTATACCCCAGTAGAAGTCATCAAGGACGTTATGGCCAACACATCACTTTGCTTTGCTTGTCTAGTAGGGGCTTGTGGATCTCTATCACCTTAGTTTGACTTAGTGATGTGTGTAAGTGTGTGTTGGTTGTGAAGTACAGTCATCTACTTGCAAACAGACTCTCAGACCACCCACTGATGTGGCAGACACTTCACTAAGCGCAAAGACACACATATTTGCCAAAAACATGCTGAGAAATCTCAAGAGCTGTACACACTGGAGAAATATAAACAACTAAGGAAAGAAACAACAGTAAGCATATTATTATTATTATTATTTTTTTTTATCAAACTAATGGAACTATTAGCAAGTGGAAATCAGTCTTTTAGAAGTGTTATTTCCAGAGCTTTTTGCAACTTTTTATTATATGGGATACAGAGAGAGGGAATGGAGTTTGCACACATTTCAGGTAGATTTAAACTTGCATCTCCCAAGAGCATCTGTTTACTTACCTGTTAAAAAGATTTCTTAATGTTGTTTGATGCTTGGTATACTTTATCTTCAATGTTTTTTTTTTTTTTTCTGAGCATATCAAAACAAATTGCAAATCTGTTTTCGATTCTAAGCTCATGTTTTTGATGTGAACTTTCCACTTTCTTGCTGGAAACCTCATAAAATTACCATTTGAGACACTATCTGCAACAATTGTCACGTAGAGGCCCAAACGGGACATGACATTTGCATAAGCCATGTGAAAGAACCTTAAAGGGTTAGTTCACCCAAAAATGAAAATTGTCATTAATTACTCACTCTCATGTCGTTCCAAACCCGTAAGACCTTCGTTCATCTTCAGAACACAAATGAAGATATTTTTGATGAAATCAGAGAGCTTTCTGTCCCTCCAGACAGCTACGCAACTACTTTGACACTGTAAAAAGTTATTCATAAAACGAATCTATATGAATTGAACGGGTTAGTCCAAATTTTCTGAGGAGACAAGGCTTATATTCTCATATAAAAATTCATCAGGTCACACATCAATTGTAGTAAATGGAAGCTCAAGCATGTTTGCGTGATGTTGAAGAACTATTGAGGTTCATTCTCGTGTTACACAGCATGTTTGAGCTTCTGCAAGAGGTTTGTTCTTGTGTGTCAAGCAGGTTTGGTTGAGCTTCTGTTTATGTTCACTGATCAATGTTTATATGTGAATATAAGCCTAAATTAAATGTTCATCATATAAAGTGATCGACTCTACAGAAAATTTGGACTAAACTGCTCAATTCATATGGATTCGTTTTACAATCTCTTTATGAACTTTTTGAACGTCAACGTGTCATTTGCGTAGCTTTCTATGGAGGGACAGAAAGCTCTCAGATTTCATTAAAAATATCTTCATTTGTGTTCTGAAGATGAACAAAAGTCTTATGCATGAGGGTGAGTAATTAATGACAGAATTTTCATTTTTGGGTGAACTGACCCTCAGTCTTTACCTAGTTTTTGTGGATAACATCTCAACATCATAACATCTTGGCCTGATAATGTGTGTCTTGACGAACAATGTTTGGTTCTGTAATCTTGCTGTGACCAAACTCTTGTCTGCCATTTGTGCCTGTGAGGGTTTTGGCTGCCATTAGAGTTCGTAACAGATGAGTGGGGTGTGTTCGCAGGTGCTGGTTGGCTCAGAGTAAGACATACAAAGGCTGGAGCCACATAGAACAAACAGAAACCTGATAATTGTCCAAATTTGTTCTCATTTGTCTTCTGGAACACAAGCCCTCAGGTGAATGTGGATGTATGCCTGCATACTAGTGATAGTCTCAGAATACTATATGGCATGTCCTGATTTTGTTGAGATAGATGTGTTCCTGGGTCAATATATTTTGTTGATCTTGGAACAACATTCTTTTTTTTAAAATGTAGTCTTTTCCCTACCCCTAAACCTAACCCTACCCATAAGTTATCCCTAAAATCAGAGGAAAATGGTAGGTGAATAACACTGATGTAGAAGCACCTAGCCCTGGTTGTAAGTCTAAACCTGACATAAACTGTAAACTTGTCCCTCAAATCTGATTGGTTGATTGGAATGTTGATCCAGGAGCATTTTGTACTTGGTGAAATCACATTCTGCATACTGTATGTGCACATTTTTGTACTCAAGACCCAATACATATATACATACACAATACATCAATTATAAAGCAGTTCTACGGAAGACAAAAGTGCCATTATTGTACCCAAGTCAGTTTAGTGTTGATCAGTGCAGTTATAATAACAACTGTCAGTGTTGCAAAGTTCATTAGAATTAGAAACGTCAAACTTCATTAGAATCAGAATTCTTTTGCATTTTATTTAAATTTAGAATTTGAAACAACTACCTTTTTTCATTTACATCAGAATTAAAGTTCAGTTTCCATTTGTATTTACTTTTAATTCAGAATTAGAAACAATTAACTATAGTTGGACACCATTAGCATTTGAATTAAGATTTCAATGCTGATATGTTAATTTTTAAATAAATTAATTTAGATTTTTTTTTATCTCCCCCAAGGCCGCCCTAGATTCTGTTTAAGTACTTCAGTGGTGTGAAGTGATTAACTTTCCTGTGGGACTGCAAAGAAAATCGATGAACTTCAGCGTGTCCTTGAAATAATGCTACTACATTCATATTACAAACATTATTAGTGGGGCTTGCAAAGGTAAGCATCTGTACTGTTAAGCAGACCTATTAAACGTAATTAAAAGTGTAACTCGTCCGACCCCATTTGTGTTATAGAAATGTTTGTAGAATGCTGGCTTAAATAATTAGCAATCAAACATTTAGTTTGTCTTCTTTCTCTTTCACTTTTCTTTGTCTTTGAGTCTTTCTCTCTCATTCAGCTTTGCTCTGCTTCTTTCCTGTCCTCTCTTCTCATTCACGCATATGTTCATGAAATGCTTCATTAGCTTCAGGATCAAGGGAAAGTTCCACTTGAGAGAGAGTATCTTGAAAGATGTTTTAACAGCACATACACTGTTTTTGCATATTTGTTGTATAGTATAATAAAAAAATTATCAGAGCATGCTGTGCAGAATACTCCCACAATGCAATGCACTTTACTTGACCTTCCATTTCCAGTGTGACAGATTCACCAGAACTGAAATCCACCACAATTTTTCACTTAACTTTTAGCACTTTTTCTATGCAAAGTTGGTTTTAAAAGGCAAAACAATATTTTTATTTCTTAAATTATACCTGGGCAGTACTCCATGAAATCATAATCGACAATCCTTTTTTATGAAAGATTGCCATATTTATTATAAATGATTTCGTTATCTTTAAAGGTGCAGGAAGCGATTTCTGAGAAACAATCCTTTCTTTGCTCTGCCCCCAAAATGCACCAACACGCAATTGCAAGAGTGGATGTCTCTTTATCAAAGCTGAAGCAAAGCAGAATAATTCTTCACAAAAAATAAAGCGAAGATGGTGAACGAGCGACAAGGAAGAACAGAAAATGAACATACAGCACACAAGAGTATATACAAGCAAGCGTTCAGTGTTAGTCACCAGCAGCACACCAGGTCCAGACAAATAGTGACACTCAGAAATGTCTTGTAACTATAGCTAACATTACAACAGCAGCATATTTTGGTTCTGTGAAACACAGCAAAACCAGTGTTACTGACAGCAGAAGCAACGCAAACACATTTTCAGGCCTTCCCACTTAGGTCTCTCCAGCGCTGGGAATCTTTTCTAATATTAACGCGAGTCCTAAAGCTCTTTCCTGATCATAACCGTTCTTTTTCCAGTGATATTCCTCTGACCTTTTCTCTGTTGTCTCTCAGCCATCTCTCTTTCTACAGTCTTTCTTCAAATCTTCCCCTTGCTCACTCTCTGTCCTCCCCCATCATGAGTGGACACGCCCCCTACTGCTGATTGGCTACAAGTATGTTGTGGTGCTTGGTCTGATCTGTGTTTCTCAGAAATTGCTTACTGCACCTTTAAAGGTGCCCTAGAATTAAAAATTGAATTTATCTTGGCATAGTTAAATAACAAGTGTTCAGTACATGGAAATGACATGCAGTGAGTCTCAAACACTGTTGTTTCCTCCTTCTTATATAAATCTCATTTGTTTAAAAGACCTCTGACGAACAGGCGAATCTCAACATAACACCGACTGTTACGTAACAGTCGGGGTGTACGCCCCCAATATTTGCATATGCCAGTTCATGTTCAAGCATTAGACAAAGGCAGGACGATTGGATGTGCACAGCTGAATCATCAGACTAGGTAAGCAAGCAAGGACAACAGCGAAAAATGGCAGATGGAGCAATAATAACTGACATGATCCATGATATCATGATATTTTTAGTGATATTTGTAAATTGTTTCGTTAGCATGTTGCTAATGTACTGTTAAATGTGGTTAAAGTTACCATCGTTTCTTACTGTATTCACGGAGACAAGACTGTCGTTATTTTCATTTTTAAACACTTGCAGTCTGTATAATTCATAAACACAACAATCTCTCCAACAGTGTGTAATGTTAGCTTTAGCCACGGAGCACAGCCTCAAACTCATTCAGAATCAAATGTAAACATCCAAATAAATACCATACTTACGCGATTAGACATGCTGCATGACGAACACTTTGTAAAGAACAATTTTGAGGGTTATATTAGTTGTGTGAACTTTGTTTATGCTGTTAAAGGCAAGCGCGAGCTCCGTGATCATTTAAAGGGGACGCAGCCTAAAACGGCTCATATTTAATGATGCCCCAAAATAGGCAGTTAAAAAAATTAATAAAAAAAAAATCTATGGGGTATTTTGAGCTGAAACTTCACAAACACATTCAGGGGACACCTTAGACTTATATTACATCTTTTAAAAAGACGTTCTACGGCACCTTTAATCACAATAACTTCCCCTCCCTCTTGCAACAACTTCTCTTCTCTTCTCTTCTCTTCTCTTCTCTTCTCTTCTCTTCTCTTCTCTTCTCTTCTCTTCTCTTCTCTTCTCTTCTCTTCTCTTCTCTTCTCTTCTCTTCTCTGCTGACGTGTTTACTGGCATGAGGGCGGGACAACCTGTCACTCACATGAGATCCACCAATAGCAGGCCACAACCATCCAATCCATTCCCCAATGGGGAAGAAAAGACTTTTGCAACTTCAATTTTAATGCCCATGTTAAACATGCAACTGCAATATGACAACTAATTTTTAAAAAAAAAAAAATTTAATTTTTGATTGATATTACTATCACCAATATAACAGATCAGATATGGAAAGTCAAGCTGAGCATTGCCTTTCGGGATACAGTACCTAGTCAGTATGAAGTATATGCTTTGAAAAAATGTGCCTACCTTGCACAGTATTCATACTGTATACTGTATAAATAGCATGATAGAATGCCATTCTGAATGTAACCTATGCCAGACTTCTGACAGTGTGTGTGTGTGTGTGTGTGTGTGTGTGTGTGCGCAAGGGAGATCCATCTCTGATTAAATCATGTTCCAGCTATCACACCACCTGTTCAACACGTCCTGACTCGCACACACCTCATTACCCCCAATATGGCCATTACATTGATTAATCACGAATGTTAATTGAAATATGGATCTAAAGCCTGCTACGTATAAATTAGAGCATTTAATGAGCATTAGCAGCAGTGGAAAATGTCTCAGCAGTGTAAGATGCAGTGAAAGTGTGTGCCCCTTCTGTTTTTTTTTCACTGCAGAAATTATTTTTTAAATCCAGTATTTTTTTGTCTCATTTTTCTATAAAAGGTCTAAACGTCCTAAAGCGAAATGCATTCAGTAAATTAATGAGATATTAAGATTTTTTAAAAATGTCTAATTAAGTTTATTTTCTGACCTCATTGGCCAGTTGTTTTTAACCACAATTCTAATGAAATTTTAGTGAGGTTTGTGTCTAAAAAGATATATATATATATTTTATGATCAGTTCCCTGAAAACAAGTCTCATTATTTTACAGCGTTTCTCCTCAAGAAAATATGTCTTGATTTAATGATGTTTCGATTATTATTATTATTATTATTATTATTTATTTATTTATTTTTTAAATGAAAAATAAGACAAAATCTATTCATTAAGAAAATTATTATTATTATTGGGAGGATTTAGTACTCAGAAGAGACTGAAGGGAGCACCACTTGTGTCCCCTCAAAAATAAGGCCATGATGCCCCTCCTTTTATAAATGTTTAAATGACTGGATAAATAATAATACAAAAATAATAATAATGCTGCAAGGCTCTTAAAATGTTGTATTGTTAAGATTATACACACTTTAGGTTATGGACTTTAAGTTGCATGTGGGTAAACATGCATGTGATTTGAGCTAGTGAGATATTGGATGGTGAAATATTTATGGTGCTCCTCAGGGTTGTTAAACAGCTGGACAGCAGCAAAATGAAAAAAAAAAAAAAAATGAGAAAACTATTGAGAGAAAAATGAAAGCGAATGGTTTTTTTTTTTTTTTTAATGTGACTTGTCTCATCTGATGAAAAAATATTACATTCACATTTGGGCCTCCTGTTTTAATTGCACACATGCACACTCAATGATGATCACCTGTCATAAGCCTCATCTTATTAGAGTATCGGAGCTGGACAGAATAAATAACAGTGTGTGTGTGAGAAAGCTCCCACAGACCTTAATTACCGCGGTAATGTAGCCAGAATTCCCATTTGTCTTGCTGTAATTCCAGAGCTGGAACCTGAGCGTATGTGTCATGAGACAACCAAGATTTACAAGTGCTCCTGATGGTCGAGGTGTAGATTTATTCACCACCGCACACATACACACTCTTACTCCGGACAATGAAAGTGTAATGCATCAGAGGCTGTAAGGCAAATGACCCTGCTTATTACAAGTGGGAGTATGCACACACACACACACACACACACACACACATACAGAGTCAAGGGTAGATGGAAGTAAATCAAGAGCAGAATAAATAGCCTGAGGATAGGAAAAGAGCTCATATCTTATACAATGGCATAAAGTAATAAACACACACAAACAAAAATTACTGATGATCTAGGTGAAATCTAACACCTTCGGCATATTATTTCCCAATGTCACTCTCTTTGTAATGGGATGCTTTGAAGGCCGTAGAGGAGACCCATACCAAGGTGAAAAATGATAGATGAGATGATAAAGTGATGCCCTAAATTTAAACTTAATTTTATTATATTCTCTCTAATTAAACAACTGCTGTGAGTCTTATTTCAATAAAGAGGGCCTAATTCTTTTTATTTTTCATATTGCATTGTCTGTATTTACAACCAATTTTCCCTCAAGAAACTAGGACATCAATTATGAAAACCAGATGAAGACTCATAAGCCACTAATGAGAACTGAAAAGGGAATCCACAGGTAAGAAAATTACAAATGGCATTTCAGTTGTTTCCCCTTTACAGTATTGAAATTAAGTTGAGAGCACATTTAGCCTATATATAGCCTATTAAATATATTCTCAGATATATAGTGATCATGAGCTACACTATCTTTCAAAAGTTTGGGATCTGTAAGATTTTTAAATGCTTTTGAAAAAAGTCTCTTCTGCTCACCAAGGATGCGTTTATTTGATCAAAAATACAGTAAAACTGTAATATTGTGAAATATTAAAATAATTGTTTTCTTTTGTCATATATTTTAAAATGTGATTAATTATTACTGTGATCAAAGCTGAATTTTCAGCATCATTACTCCAGTCTTCAGTGTCACATGATCCTTCAGAAATCATTCTAATATGCTGATTTACTGCTCAGGAGGCACTTTGTATTATTGTCAATGATGAAAACAGTTGCTGCTGCTTAAAGGATTAGTTCAGTTTAAAATGTAAATTACCCTATGATTTAAGCCATCCTAATATATGTATATATGTATATGACTTTCTTCTTTCAGACGGATACAAACAGAGTTTATAATGTGAGTGCAGGGAAAACACCCATTTAAAATTCAAAAAATTGCATCCATCCCTCATAATCGTACTACACACGGCTCCGGGGGGTTAACAAAGGCCTTCTGAAGCAAAACGATGCGTTTATGTAAGAAAAATATCCATATTTAACAAGTTATAAAGTAAAATATCTAGCTTCCGCCCGACCGCCTTCCGTATTTCTGTCTCCTAAGCTATGAAAGAGCAACTTCTGAGCGATTAGTTTTCTTTTGGACAGATATAGATGAAAGAATCAGAACAAAAAAGCAAAAACAAAACTAAACCAAGATAAACATTCAATTGTACAAAGTGTCTGAACGTTACAAAACAAAATGTATCATCAATTTCAAAAGTCTCTTTTGAAAGCCAAATGCATACTGAGGCATGTGAGGAACACCAGGCATGGACACGGTGACGTTGGTCCCACAGACTGGCAAATCGCTGGCTAACAGGCTGTTTGAATCCCTTTATAAATGTGACAGACACTGATGCCGTGGCCACAGCCAGACCGTTATCTCCAGACTGAAGGAGACCTTTTAAAATGTGACGGTTTTGAATCGCATCTGTCAAAACTGAAAGGAGAAAATGACGATTTCATCCCCATTAAGCATCAAAGATCGCATTAACCTCCACTGAGCTTTATGCGATGTTAAAATTCTGCTTTAGAACCTCAACAGTTTTCACAGGCCATAAAAATGTTTATGGATTCATATGTGATGTCTTTTGAATATTAGACGACTTCTCTTTTTGATATAAATGCACCCTGATGATTTAACTGGTGTTTTTTTTTTTTTTTTTTTTTTTGATGCTTTGTCCTGTCCAAGTGTAAATTTTACATCGCTAATACATCTTCCTAGTTTATGTACACGATTAATTGTTGCACAGTATTACAAAGAAATGTTTGTCTTTGTAATCTTTTGTCATCAAAATTATTCCACCTCTGAAAAAACTTTCCTTTTCAGGTGAACACCTTATTCGATGGCCTTTCTAAAAAGTTACTAGTTACAAAGTTACTAGAATGTCTGCTGGGGAGCATCAAAATAAAGTGTTAGCAGATATTAAGCAGGCAGTTAACTAATACTCTATTGAGAGTTAGTTGACATGTAGTTGCAAAGTTATTTATAGTTAGTAGAATTTCCAAAGAGGACCATCGAAATAAAGTGTCAGCAAGATTTATTTTCGGATAGTTTCACCCAAACATATGCCACAATACATAAGAAAATATTGTTACTCCTGTTACATTGTAACTTTAAGTACGTCAACAGTGGTCTGCAACACTTAAACCGTTCTCTCTACACAGTGTACATCCACTATACATTAAAACTAATAATTACACTCTCGAACAGCTCTCAAGTTTAAAAGAATTTAGAAATATCCATCCATCTTCATGATCGTGTTTTGTTCCCCCACCTCCATCACCCCCCATAGTGCAGTGCTCCTCTTTAGCCTGCACAGGGATTAATTATTTTCATTCTCCATAATTTGGTCCCAACACCTGTGAGCAATGAGGACAGCAAAGTCTATAATTACAGCACTCCATCATCCAAACAAGGTTTCCACCCTTAAATCTAACGTGATGAAGTCGTGATAACGAAGGAGGCTGATGTGTGTCGTGGGAAATGTTAGGGGTTGCTGGGGTACGTTTATAATCATTCTAATCATTCATTTATTGATGTGTTTCCCAGACATGTTTTCTTGAGTTGGAGAGTTTTTTGGGTTTTTAGACTTTTTATGGAGGCTGTACATGAACATAAGGTACATCTGAGATGATTCACTAATTGTACAGTTATATAAGCTATATGCCTATATCATATATCATTAGGAGACAGATTGATATTAATTAATTCAAAGAAGTGTATGTTAATTTCATGCCTCAGTATGCACAAATATAAACTTCCTTTTAGAAGTAGGCTATTTCCCTTTTTTCATGCCGTATGCTTTGGATAGGAATGTTTTTAATGTTAATGTATTTTATGTTTTGCTTTTTTGGAAAAGATGAAGACAAGATGGCTTCCAATGGAAATGAGATTTGTTTCTTGTAGACAGGGATAAGAACAATAATTTACTCACCCCCATGTCATCCAAGATGTTTATGTCTTTCTTTCTTAAGTCGAAAAGAAAAAGTTTTTGAGGAAAACATTCCAGGATTCTTCTCCATATAGTGGACTTCAGGGCTATCAACAGGTTGAAGGTCAAAATTGCAGTTTCAGTGCAGCTTCAAAGGGCTCTACACAATCCCAGCCGAGGAATAAGGGTCTTACCTAGCAAAACAATTGGGCATTTTCTAAAAAAAAATTATGTGCCATGCTTATGTAATTATGTTGGAAAGGTCACGTGTGACGTAGGCGGAAGTACTGAGCAAGTGTTTACAAAGCGAATGTGCAAAGACTAAGTCAAACGGCCTTTACAAAAAAAAAAAAGGTAAAACAATTGGACGATTTTGAAGTTGAGATGGAGGTTTCACCGCGCCGTGCGCGGTATTACATTACGCGTGACCTTTCCAATGTGATTATGTAATGCGTTGCGCATCGCAGAGCTAGTGTAAGACGAGCATTCTTGGTTTAACAGTTTTTTTTTTTTTTTTTTTTTTTTTTTTTAGAAAATGACCGACCTTTTCACTAGATAAGAGCCTTATTCCTTGTCTGGGATTGTGTAGAGCCCTTTGAAGCTGCATTTAAATTTCAATTTGGACCTTCAACCCGTTGGTTGTTGTTGAATTCCACTATATGGAGGAAAATCCTGGAGTATTTTCCTCAAAAACCATAATCTCTTTTCGACTGAAGAAAGAAAGACATAAACATCTTGGATGACATGGGGGTGAGTAAATTATCAGGAAATTTTAATTCTGAAATGAACTAATCCTTTAAGTGGAGTGCAAATGAAGATGAAGTGTCTCACTTTCTCAGACCCATCTCACGTTTCTTCTCTAGAGGTTCAGAAGAGATCTCAAAAATGTCTCAAAATGCTCAAAGTCTGCAATCAAAGGTCAGAGATATTGAAACATTTCTCATCAAATTCTTCCTAGACCAAATGATCTGAATTGCTATCCACATCCATTTTATTGCACTATATTCTTGCTGGATGTCAAACACCGTCTTATTTGTGTCGATTTTCATTCATGCAAAGAAAATGTAGGAGAAAATTGAGTCAGAGTTGATACTTTTAAATGAGTCTTTTAAATGAGGAGCCGCTTTCATTGTACGTGGCAGTACTGTAATTCAGGATCGTTGAACGAGACTGTGTTGTTTTCATCTTTGTTGACTCTGACAAGTCTCGCTGTGATTGCAGCAAATGTATTGTGAGGTTGTCATCAATAATCCACTCCGCAGCTGTATGGAACAAATCAGGGACAATACAGGGTCTAGAAGACACTACAGAGTAAGTCTTTCTTTGGAAATCACATTGAAAATTCACTCAAAATGTCACGTTTTCTGCTCCTTCCCTTTTTGTTGGGCAAACACTAACAGGTGCAGCTGTTAGGATCACAATGTGACAATGACATGTGAGTAGTTAATGTTCTTTTGACCTCTATTTCATCTGAAAGATGCTTATTTCCAATAAGAAGGTTGTGTATGAACAAAAACGTACATGATAAATGGACATTTTTTACTTATATTCTTAAATGGCTTTTACATGTTTAAAGTTGTCATTCTTTCAGATGTCAAAAACTGCCATTTTGTCAGCTTTTTACGTGCTCGTCATGTCTAAAATGACCTTACTGAGCGATTTGCAGGAATGAAGCGACCAGCAGTGATTCGGTTGTTTTTATCCATCTTGAATTGGTTGGATTTTAAAAGTAAATCCATTTTGATTTTATGTGTACATTTATGTGTACAGCTTCATATAATAAGCTGATTTTTATGGCTATCAGTGATTTGTTGCATATAGTAAACATGCTGAATGACTGATGGGTCGTGTGCACTTAAAAGCTTCTTTCAAACAGAAATAAAATCTTTTCTCTGTGCAGCTACAGAACACACGCTGGTCGCATCTCTGCCAGTAAAAATTATTTAAATGCAACCTTTTTCAGAGAAGTGTCTCTTTACCAGCACGACACTTATAAATAGGCTAGCTGTCAGAAATCAGCTCTTCATCAAAAAAATGGAGGTTCCCCACAGGATACTTCATAAAGAAGTGCCGAATGCAGACCTCTCAACTCTGACAAACATCAATAGATCAACCAAAAAAAAAAAAAAAAAGGTGCTGTGATGCCTGCAATAATCTGCTCAAATCTGTTAGGATGCGACAATCAATTTGCAGAAGTAATTAGCATACCAATTAAAAGTTATTACATTGATTCTCATTATATATCAATTTTCCACTCTGTTCTCTCTCTCTCTGCTGTTGGAACATCTAATGAAATAAATTGAATGTAATTGATCAAATAATTAGGCATCATTTAATATGCCAATTATCAAAACGAGTAGACTCATGGGTTTTTCTCCATATTAATTTTTCTCAGCACTAGGGGATTATGTGAAAGCTTGTGCCAATTTGGAAAATCCAGTAACTTGTGAAGAGAAAATAATCTGAGGATTATGTAACTGACATCCTTTGCTCACATTTCATGCTGGAGTTTTGTTTTAACACCCAGATGGTGTAAAATCACGAGTTGAGGACTTTTAAAGATGAAAGATTCATGTGTTGATCTCTGCGAGACCCATTTTGTTTACTTTCTTTGATCATTTTCCCTCCAATAATTATTGATCGCAGGTTTCATGGCAGTAGTGTTGCACTTTATTCTCTGTTTAGTTTATTCAATCTCTCTTCAGTCTCTTTTTCAGTGTAGTCTGGGCTCAGAGGCGGCTGTTTGATTTGTATGTTGGAGTATTTGAGAAAGTGTTGGATCTTGGTGTGGGCCGGGTTATTAGAAATCGAACCTCAACCACATGCACATTTTAAATGCTTTATTTTGAATTACAATTAAAATGAATAGCTTTTATTTAAAACATTTTTTTTGTATTTATATATTTTTAAATATATACGTTTGTTTTTGTTTTTGGACATATAATCCATAGTATTCTTTGAAGTACCTTGGAGTAATATGTATAGTAAAATGTATGTTCTATATAGTATGGAGGTAGTATGAATGAAATTTGGATGTACTACATCCACCGTGTTGTTACTGTCAAGTGACCTACCAGCGTCAGTTGCGTCGATTCACTGCCAATAATAAATTCCCTCCCGTGGCCTCATGGGATAGTAAAGTGTCCATCATATGCATACTTCAGAATCTCGGCGGAAGTAGTAGGTCATCCGGGGACTTTTCGCCTACTGTTTTCCGAATACTATGTACTCGGACATAATACTCGGTTGGCATACTGTTTTCGTTTTTTGCATACTATATAGTAGGGAAGTGTTTGATTTTGGTTGCAACGTTAGTGTTGTGGCAGTGCTGGTCACCTAGCGTGCTATGCTTTTTCAAGCTTGATCTTATTTCTCTTGGGCTATATGAACTATGTGAAACTGGTTTAGGGTGTATACATACAGTACATAAAATGATTTTTCTAATACTTTTTCAGTCTTTTTACTTCAAAATTTCTCATGTAATGTTGCTTCTTTGTAATTATTTGTGAAATGTACTTGCAAATTCTGAGTGAAAATTGTTTGAAAATAAATTTTACACCATTTTGTTTCAGTAAAGTTGGCTGTAGCTTTACATTTCACTGTTATTTCGTGTGTTTTATGTGTGCTACTGTTATTGAGCTGTACTGTCCAAAATGGCTTGGCCATTTTATACACTTGCTTGTATTATGTTGCTTTCTATGTTCTGCACTCACTGTATGACATTGTTGAGTGATATTGAGAGCTGTCTTGATACACTTTTTTTTTTTTTTTTTTTATTATTTGTGCCATTTTATTTGTTTTTAAGTATTAGAGGATGGCTTTCTACTTTATTTGTGCTTTATTTCAGCAACTCCAAAGTCTAATGTTTGGGTGTTCCATCTTACATTGCCAATAAATAAACATTCCATTTTTATTTTGGTCCTACTTTTAAACTAGAGCACCTCCAAATATTCTATTTTACAAACTAAAGATTGAGTCGGGGTACAGAACCGTTTGCGGTTTTCGAGGGAGGCTGAAATCAATAAGCTTAGGTAAATGTGCAGCCCACACACTGCTCTCTAATTAATGACAGTAAACATGTCATAAAGGTCGTAAAGGATATAGATGAACATTCAATAGTTGCTCATTTCAAAGGATGTTCAGGAGGGACTTGTGGAATGTTTATAGTAATTACTTGTTGACCGGGGGAAACGTAGGCGTGTTTACTTGCCGATTCACACACCCGCACGATTAGATCTGCTTGACACAAGATCCTGATAGAAAATCTGCAGCACTGAGATAAAACTCAGATAAAAATGTTTGAACGTCCAGCTAATCAGCCCTTTTCTTGCTTTTATGGTAATCAGTTCTCTTGTTTACATTTTGTTTTCTGTAGTCTGTTTTACTGGAATAAGTTAAGGATCATCATTATTATTGTTCATACTTTGAGTTAATGATTTGAACCAGCTATAAGCTTTAATGCATAACTTTCATTGTTTGTGCCACGGAAATGAATGATACCTCAAATTATGCAGTATTTTGAGGAAAGGTGTGCTAATACTTTTCTAATTGTTTGGATTTACAGGTGGGGAAAAAAAAAATCAGCGACCTGACACACATCTATAGAGATTTTGAGGATGTGCATTTTTCACCACCCACACCATCGTAAGCACACTATTTTATTTTATTCCATATTTATTGTATTCTGGGAGTATTCTGAGACGACTTAATAACATACAACATTAATACTGCCACTTCAAACAGAAAGTACGTGTTTATTTACTACTTCAGGTTAGCATATCAAATATATGCTTTTCAGAAGACAGTAATTTTCAGTGCTATGCCTTCAAGAGTGTCAGGACAGGCTTTGCCTTGGGCAGAAGTGTTGTTTAATATCACAGAACTCTGGAATTATTCAGTTCAGATAATGGCATTCTCAGGTACTGGCCTTGGGCTATAACTGTATACATATTTAATTAATTTGAGATTTTATGGCTGAATATCCGAGTGTCACCTTCGCCAGTCGTTGTTTGTACTCTTGAATCTCTTCAGAAGTCAATTTTCTTTTACAGAAAATGGTCAGTGAATAGTCGAAAATATTGATCATCAACCTCAGGATGTCCAATGAAATATTATATGAGCTGTTTCATTTTCTATTCATTTTGTATCATGTTTGCCATTTAATTAGTTATTATATTATAATTATATCATACATATTATATCAGAATATTCATTATATCAAAATTAAATAGACAAAATGTATAAAATAAAAAAATCCAGAACGAGCAAGTGTATTGCTAAAATTATATCTCTCCCATAAAGACATCAATGATAGTTTTGGCTTGAGAAAAACAGAATATTATTTAATCGCTTTTTCACTCCATGCTGTAGAAAGTGTGCAAATTACAATTTTGTATAATGGAAAATATTTTTAATGCTAAATATTATTTCAATACCTCATGTAATTTATGGAATTTATATGGATAAGGGGCATGTTTTTCAGTCACTTTTTATGTTTATGTTAATTTGCCATCCTTAGTTTTTAAGGTTAGTTTTATGTTATATACAAAGTTCTGTCATGAAACTCTAGATGGCACAGGCTGATGGGTCCTTAACTCAATCTGCTTGCAATCACGCCATTCTCTATAGGGCACAGCTAATTGGTTTCTGCTGTATCATAGCCAATGAACTCACTATAGCAGTGCAGGATGCTTTCAGAAACCCTCCACCTTCCCCAGCTCCACCTCTATAGATCTGCTAAAGGTAATTATGCTATTTTGTACAGCGGCAGCATGTCTTACTTGCTCATAGCAGTGTGTTTTTTATGTATTGGCAGTAGCAAGTCCTGTACTTGCTCTGCAGCAGCAGCAGCGTAGCAGATCTATTCCTCTAAGACCAAACATATCAACATTATCATATTCATTACAATGCCAAACACTCCGACAGTTGGCATGACAGAAATGGGGGTTAACAGGTCGCGTTGTTTCCGGTTCAGATCTTTTGTATGTGAATTGTTAAATGTACAGCTGTTTTACTCAAGATGCCTTCAAAGGAGTGAGCATAACCAATGTCCATTGCATATGCAGATTGATATCTAAATGTTTTTTTTTTCTCACTAACATTCGGATATTAAAATTGAATAAAGGGCAACAATAAAAAATAACTAGCTAGGAGATTACCTTAAAAGTCTCATAAACTTGTTTTCTTGTTTGTTCATGTGACGTTCGACATAAAGCCTATAGTAAGTAGTTTGTGTATCATCATATTCTCACAGCAAAAGACATGGGATTTGTGCCTTTAATGCTTTAAAAAAGTAATGGGACACCAATTTGTAAGGAAAATGCCATGTGCATTGCTCCTGCAAAGCAGCTTTCTGTCCCTTTCTCCTATTTTCTCTCCTTCTCTCTTTCAACTTTCTTTTTTCTCTGTCACACTTTTTTTTCTGTGGCATCAAGGGAACAATAGCAACCTTGAACTGTTGAATTCGTTTAGTCAGACCGGCTGACTTCTTGTTCAGAGGAAATCATCCAAGACCAGCGTGTCTATCTAGATTAAAGGGATGCTGGGGAGGTTCTGAGATGTTGAGGAGAGAGAAAGAGAGAGTAATTAAACCTAATAAGTCAGAGGGACCTTTCCTTCGCCCAGGGTTACTAATGAGACCAGCTCCAACAAATGCTATACCCGCTAGCCGGAGACCACACAAACTGCAGGTGGAAAGACAAATGAAGGGGATCGAAGGAGTTGAGCACAAAGGACTCTGTTTATATGGATGTAATCTAGTGGATACATCTTAGTGAATGCTGGAGCCTTAGATGATGTAAAAGGACCTCACAGAGACCTTTTGTTTTGATGTTGCTGTGAACCTTGTTTAATTTGTTAATGACTAGTCAGTTTGAGTCAAAGTTCAAGTTTTGGTTACAGTATAATAACGTTAATGAGAAGGCAACAGGATGACTCCTATGGTATGTGTCAATTGGACATCTTTGTTGCATAAAAGTTTTAGGGCTGGGCTGGCAATTGAACATGTTCATTTAGTGTGATCTACAAATAAAAACTTAATTAGTATCAGTAGCTCATCACTTGTTTCATTCCTGAATTAATCAGTGCTTGGATTATATTGAACAGTTCAATGACTCACTTATAAGGATATCCATTTGTTTCATTCCCCAACAAATTGGATCGACTGAGTGAATGTCTGTATCAAGGAGTCATTGAATGATTCATTCAGCTCATTCATTTAAAACACTGATTCTTTCAGGAATGAAACAAGTGAATGTTTTAATGAGTAGTAAGTCATTGAACCAGTCATTTAATTCAGTTAATTAATCGTTCTTAAACAAATCAGATAAAAGAATGATTTGAGGATTCAGTCATAAAGATAGTTACTTGTTGCCACCTACTGGCATAACAAAATGTAAACCGCAGAAAGAAAGTGTTTTCACACTAGCACTTTTGGTGCGCACCCAGGTTCGACTGATGTCAGAGTTCGGTTCATTTGGATGATGTAAACGCTGTTTTCAAAACTTGGGTCCACACCCGTGAACCTTACCAGAGTCTGGGGTGTGGTTTGTGTGAACTCCGGTACGGTTCCCTGTTGATATGATCACAATCGAACTAAATTGCAGAACTGAACAGCTATTGATGACATATGTGTTTGATAAAACTGCTTGAGTGTGTTCTCACTCACTTTCCTAACAAGCATGACTAACGCACTGCAAGCTAAGCTACCCAATCAAACTTGGGTTTGGACCAGACAATTGAAACAAATGTGAAAGCAAAAGATGTACCAGAATCCAAGTTTACTGTCTTATTAAAAATAATTGGTTTACTACCCAATGTAATTGCAATTGTCAGTACAAAAAGTACGGTAAATCTGTTTTAAAAAGTTACTCATCAAAAGCAATTTTTACTTTTATTCACCTGTAATGTGTTCATTTATATGGAAGCTTGTTTCCTCCACTGAATAAAAAATTAAAAAGATAATTGCGACTTATCTCACAATTTTTCTTGCAATTAAGAATTTATATCTTGCAATTGACCCTTTGCTGGGAGTTTGATTGACAAGCGATCTAACCAATCAGAACGCAGAATCCGCCATTTTGTCCGACAAAGCAGTCAGGAGTTAGAAGATTAACCTCGGTGGAGTTAAACTCGAAAAATTGTGTATATTGACATCTTTCCGCGTTTGAAACAACATTCATTCTCATGTTCATTCATGTTTGTTTGATGCTATAAATGGACTAGTAGGAAGAGATGATCGGTTTACGAGCCTTTTGAGCTGAGGCGCTACAGCAATCTGTCGCGACCATGGTCACGACACATTAAAGAGCCACAAAACAGTTTTTATTGTTTGAATTTCTTAAAAAAACTACACAGTTTGAAAGCTGGGACTTTGTTTAGTATCATAAGTAACAAGCTCTGTCTTGTCTGTCGACGTGTTGTCAGTGTCCTCTTTGCTCCGCGATGTATTTTTCACAGCGTGTGGCGTGAGAGCGCTACGGCTTGTCGGACAAAGCAACAGTAACTAAGGGGGGCGGGTCTTTGCGAAGGGTCAATTCTGACTTTTTTCTCAGAATTGCCTGATATAAACTCACAATTGTGAATTATAAAGTCAGAATTGTGAGATATAAACTTGCAGTTCTGAGAAAAAAAAAAAAATCTTTCCTCAGAATTGGACTTTGACTCATAATTGCGAGATTATATCTCGCGATTCTGATAAAAAAGAGGGATGTGAGATAAAAAGTCACAATTATCTTTTAGATTGTTTTATTCATTGGCACAAACAAGTTTCCATAAATTTAGAATTGTGGATGTGCTGTTGATAAAACATATTTTGACAATCACTTTTTCCATTCTTTTCAATCCCACCCATCCACCCCTTCATCTACCCACCCTTTCATTAAAATGACAGTAAACACCCAAGTAAAATTCACCCCAGACTGCAGAGGGTGGCAATCTGAGTGATTTGTGGAGTGTGAAACATCTCACAACATTGATTGTCACTGATTAAAACTCTCAGTCTCCTTAACCATTCATTTGGCATTTATAATGGCCTGCGGTTTTCCTGCATCAAACCCCATATCTTCTCTGCCTCACTAGACTTTTACCATTTAGCCAAGCTGTAAATTCTATCATCCCAATTTCATCATTATGTGTTGTACTAATCCACAAAGCTATTCCTGTTTCATTTGTACTTCAAATAAGATGTTTAACTTTGCACACTAAAGATATCTCATTCTTTAATTGTCTTTATTCTTTTCTTACCTAAAAGGTGAGAGTGAGGGATCCAGTGAGGGATGAAGCACAACTAAATGTATTTTGAGGACTGTGCACGACACAAGAATGACTCATTACAAAAGAATAAATATTTGTGCTTTATATAAAGTATTTCAAAAGCAGTTTCAGCACAAAGCCATGCATTCTGGGAAAAGAATTCTACGGGAGCCCATGCTTTTAAAATATTTTTCTTTTTGGGTAACAAAGGAGATGAGAAATGGTCAAATGATAGATGAACTTATATTAACTTGAATAAAGTTAAAGGGCAAAAAAAGGGAGCTTCTGAGATTTTGTCATGAATGGAATGCAATTTTCTGAATACACAGAGATGGGCCCAAGGACGAAAGTAGTCAGGGCATATGGTTCACAATGAGCACATACTATACGGTTCGCTCTCTACCAGAGAACCCAGATGATTTATGAGCATGGCTTATGAATTTAGACACAAAAGCATAATATTTTCTACATTTCTGAGCTTGCCCAATGCTTATGAACCACAGGAAAATGTTATTGGCTAGAAGTTGCTCTTTTAAAGCTCAGAAGTTCTCAATCATGTCTCCTTAAATGCTTTAGAGAAGCAAATAAGACAATTGTTGACATGCAGTCAGAGAATAAAGCTTTGAAGTCAACATGAAATCATAATTTACCCTATTTACTTTCTTGATCCAATCAATTCACAATGGATAAAATCAAGTCCTGGTCTACATTTTATTTCTTGTTAAACGACTTTGTTTTACTAAGAAATATGGAAACAAAATTAATGCAATTTCATGTTGACTTCATGTGACTGACTTAATGTGATTTTGGTTTTGGAAGATTATTTGTATTTTATGTGTTTGAACTCCCATCAAAATCTCACAGATTTTTCTTTAGGAAAAGTCACCATATCCTGACCAAGTTCCCTTTAATGATGACCCTTTTGCAAGTCTTGATTTTCTTCTTAGGGTCTACTAGAACAGGTTTCATGCTTCAATGTTCAAAAAACACAATATTTTTAACATATTTTACATTGTTGCAGCTCCTCTCTTCCCAGTCTGTCAGTAATGCTCTATTTAGTTCCGGTCTTTATGAAGCCCCTCTTTCTTAAGAGAGCACTCCAATCTGATTGGTCGGCTGGACCAGTGATGGTCAACTGTTTTGAGTGTATTTGGGAAATATCACACCCCTCACCGTAACTTTCAACACACTTCCAACACAACTCAACCAGGCCTCGTTCCTTTTATTTTGCCTATGCTTTGGGCTGGAATTATTTAAATAAGGAATATTGTGACTTGTTCGTTCCTGGAAGAAAACTCAAGACTACAATCAAGGCGTTTCAGGGAGTTCAGAAACAGTGCACACCGATAAAGAGAATAACTCCCTTTGGGAGTGACTTTGTGCTTTGTAACTTTGCAGACCTTTTTCATGCTCAAAAGCAAAATAGGTCCTCTTTAACACTTTCCATTTCTCAAATCATCCCCTCACCGGGCAGCTGAACTCCTTCCTGTTATCTCTCCTCAGAAACTAGAGATATGTTTATTACCCCTTGACTCCAGACCAAAAATCTCATTAATGTAATTCCATTATCTGTCCCTGGTAATTCTCCTCTAATGACCAGCTTTTTGTAAGAGTTTTATCTGACATGGAGCTAGCCCTTCACAGTAATCCCTTTTACGACCCGCCATTACTAACTAAAAAAGAGAGAAAGATGAAAGAACAGAAGCGTACATGGGCTACCTTATCTGTAGCATTTGATATCTGTCTCCCCTCTCATTTAAGACCCTCTGACCAGTCAATTGTTGAAGTAGGAGGTGTCAGTATACGACAGCTAAACCTGAGCCAAAGGTTTGTTGTGTTGGTGACCTTTATCTTTATACCTCGACCTCAATCTTGGTTTTATCTGTCCTCTATGCTACATAAAGGCAATACTACACAATGCTTTCTTTGGAAGAACTCCAGCAAAGATAACTCGCAATGATATTTAGTTTTAAATGGTGCTTAAAATGATGTTTTAGTGATTTTTCAGACAACCTTGAATTTTTTGTTCAGTACAAAGTTTTTAGGTGTGAACAAAAGCCGAAATAAAGTCTTCACAGGTAGAACAATAAGTCTTTATTTTTTGGCAGCCTACAATTTGAATGTTCTTGTCAGATAATTAAAGCAAACAAGTTTAAAACAAGCAGTCTTCACAGCTTCAATGTGCTTCAAGAATATTTGCATGTTTCATGTCCTATTCTGGCCTCACATTTCTCTTTCACATTGTGATAACAAATAGCAATAAATACATAAATTACATATAGCATAACTGTTTTCAACATTCGTAATAAGATAATGTTTCTTGAGCAGCAAAATATATCATGGTAGTGTTTGTTGTACAAAATCTACTTTATGCTTGTTTTAATAAAAATAAATAAATAAACAAAACCCCCACAAAATCATTGTGACCTAACAGGATGAACTGTATTACCATAATCAGAACATGTGGGGAAATCCACCTAATTGTGATGAAAATAATGTCACAAATAAATAAATAAAATAATAATGATAATAATTAAAGATGTTTGTTGTTGTTGTTGTGGTTGTTACATAAATTCTTTTTTTCACCCACTTGTAGGGTTGACTGTAAATTAGGAAAAAGTGACAGTGAAACACGATTTTCCAATGATTTGTAAAGCTAACAAATATACTAAACAAATGTTAACATTTGGCCTCATAGGATATGGAGGAAGGTGCCATATCCTTCTATGCTATTAGATTCAGTCCCAAATGTCTGCCTCTGTTTTCAGCTTATTCTCTCATTAAGGCTTGTTTGCCCTCTGCAATCGGGAGCTCGAGCTTATTGTTGGACATTAACAATTTAAATTGTTTTTGCTTTTTATCCTGCCAATTGCAATTACACTCTTCCAGAGGCACCAACTAATGAGTTTCCTCTTTCATACTCCCAAGACTTACGGCTGAATAGATCATCCTTCCCTCTCTGTATTAAATATATAAATAATGGCCGACAAAGATTAACACAAAAGGTCTGCGTGAACATCTCGGGCTGTCTGGAGACTGCTGTTAGTGGAGATTGTTTTAATGAGAATGCAGTGAAGTAGAAAGCTGCGCTCACGGGTTCTGTCCCACAGTTATTTCCACACATCTGAGGTGCTCCCTCTCTGGCCTGTTGAAGCGAATGGGGAGTGTGGGTAATTATCAGACCTCCGCTATCGAGTTCTTCGTGAATGGACAGAAGGAAATTGCTCTGTCCTCTTGGAGACTCTTTGAGCTTCTGGGTCGGAGGGGTTCATAATCATGACTTCTGTGGGCACCAAAAGTGATCTAAGCCCACTAACCGTACAGCACATCATTTGGAGCTGTTTACATACAAACCTAGTTATTAAGGCACAAATAATTAAGTACATTTGGATTTAAAAGCCAAAATATCAAGCTTTTAAATGCACTTACATTATTTCTTTTGTCAAAACATACACTCATGTGAAAAAGAAACTGATCCTTGGCAGGTCTTAAAATGAGGTAAATACAACCTCAGATGAACAACAACACATATTACACCATACCATGATTTATTTAACAAAAACTAAGTCAGAATGGAGAAGCCATGTCTGACACCATTACTTCTTCCAAAGGAATTAATGGAAGTAGCAGTCAGGCGATGCTAATCAAATGCCTTTGATTAATTGATCACCAGCATGCATCAACAACTCTATAAAAGCAGAAATTTTGGCAGTTTGCTGGTCTGGAGAATTCAGGTTTTAATACAATGTCAAGGAGGAAAGACATCAGCAATGATCTTAGAGTAGCAATTGTTGCTGCCCATTAATCTAGGGAGGGTTCCAAGGCCATTTCCAAACAATTTGAAGTCGATCATCCTACAGTGAGGAAGATTATTCACAAGTGGGAAACATTCAAGACATTTGCCAATCTTCCCAGGAGTGGAGGTCCCAGCAAATTCACCCCAAGGTCAAACCGTGCACTGCTCAAAGAAACTGCAAAAAACCCAAGAGCTACATCTCAGACTTTATAGGTCTCAGTCAGCATGTTAAATGTTGATATTGATGACAGTACAATTAGAAAAAGACTGAACAATATGGCATGTTTGGAAGGGTTGCCAGGAGAAAGCCTCTTCGCTCTAAAAAGAACATGGCAGCATGGCTTAGGTTTGCAAAGTTGCATCTGAACAAACCACAAGACTTCTGGAACAATGTCCTTTAGACAGATGATACCAAAGTGGAGGTGTTTGGCCATAATGCACAGTGCCATGTTTGGCAAAAACCAAACACAGCACAAACACCTCATAACAACTGTCAAGCATGGTGGTGGAGGCTTGATGATTTTAGGTTTGTTTTACAGCCACAGGACCTGGGCAACTTAGTCATTGAGTTGACCATGAACTCCTCTGTATACCAAATTATTCTAGAGTCAAATGAGAGGCCATCTGTCCAAACGCTAAAGCTTGGCTGATATTGGGTCATGCAACAGGATGATTCCAAGCACACCAGCAAATCTACACCAGAATGGCTGAAAAATAAAAGAATCAAGGTTTTGCACTGGCCCAGTCAAAGTTCAGACCTCAACCAGATTGAAATGCTCTGGCAGGACCTTAAGAGAGCTGTGCATAAAAAAATGGCCACAAACCTCAATGAACTGAAGCAATGTTGTAAAAAATAGTGGGACACAATTCCTCCACAACAATGTGAGAGAACTGATAAAGTCATTGCTGCTAAAGGTGGTTCTACAAGCAATTAAATTATAGGGTGTCACACATGGCTTCTCCATTTTGACTTTATTTTTGTTAAATAAATAATGATTTGGTGTAATATGTCATGTTTTGTTGTTCATCTTAGGTTGTATTTTTGTAATTTTAAGATCTGCTAAAGACCAGATGATTTTTTTTTTTTATATCCTGATAAGTAAAACCAAAGAATTCAAAAGGGTGCACATTCTTTTTCACATGATTGTATGTATTATTTGAGGTTTAAAGTGGTTTAAATAATTTTTACAGTTGTTTTAAGGTGTACAGCAGGGGTGGGTTACTCCTCTCCTGGAGAACCAATTAACATATGCCTCATCATTCTCCATTGACACCCATTCAAAAGTAGCAGTGCATTCTGTCTTTTGAAAGAGATCTCAGTGATATTTCTCATAGGATTTGGAAAAAATTGACAAAATATGCTTGAAGTTGTATCTCTGACCTTCAATGGCAGACTTTTGTATTGAAGGATTTTGGCAAATTTTAGAAATCACATAATATCTCTTCTGAAACTCTACAGTGGACCAATATCTGTAGCATTAAAAAGTCAAAAGTAAAAACAAGCACATTTGTGGGGATCCTCCACATTGTATCCAATTACCGGCAATGTTACACTGGAAGAGGAAAGTTCCCTCTACAGAGATTAACGAGGATCGATCGGCAAACAGATTCTCATCTCAGAATCAATTAGCATCCCCTTTAGCGCTCTGAGAGAGGTTTTATAATGGTGGCTTTGTGCAGGATGCAGTGAGAGCATCGATCAGACCTACTGCACTTCAAATTCTTAATGCTCTCCACACTTTGCTCTCTCATTCCTCTTGTGTTTTGTGAAGCTTGTTTTTTCTCTAATTCATCCAGTGTAATTAAGGCAGAGGATAGTAAGTCAACAAACCTGAAGATCCACTAAAGAGTGAGCAAGCGGCTTTCAATGAAGAGGATGTGATTACACACGGATGCAAGTCAGTAAATAAAAGTACTTGACCCAATAGGTAACACTTTATAATAACATTCAGTTATAAGTCAAATTAGTTAATGATTAACTAATCATTTACAAAACATCATAAATGATTAGTAAGTGATATACTAACATTTTATGAATGTTTTATTAATTCAGTTATGTCATTTATAAATTATTAGTTAATGATGAACGAATCATTTACAAAATATGACTATACATTCATAAATGATCAATAAGTGGTATGCTAACGATTAACAAATGTGTTGTAAGTTATCTTAAAATGTGACCATGAAATAAATCAAACAGATAGCAAATGATGAATAGTTTACACTTTAGATTAAGGGATGCAGAAAGTGTTATAAATGGTTTGTATACATATACAAATGATTTGTAACAGGTAAGAAAAGTCTACAAATGATATGTAAGACATTTACAAGTGATGAATAGTTTACACTTTAGATTAGGGGGTGCAGAAAGCTGTGTAAATGATTTATTCATGCGTTTACACATCATCTATAACAGGTGTTGAACACTTTTTAGTGTGTACTGCAGTATAAGTGCTGACTGTGCACATGATGTGAGCTTCAGTGGAAGGTAAAACCGGTTCAGAAGTTTATCACTAGATCCCACATACACCACACAGAACACAAGTCTGTTGAGTGAAAGGATTTAACATAACCCACTGGAATCACCTGACTTTAAGGCCTTTATAAATGTTTATCCACTTCAGAACAAACAAATTACTCTTCTAAAAAATAGCATACCTGCATGTTTGTGCTTTTGAGTACAGACCAGCTTACAGCTTCATCAATAAATAATATACTGATCATTTACTAATGGTTTGTTCATGATTAACAATTTTTTTGAGTTAATGATACTAAAACAATTTTGACATAAATACTTCATTGATGTACAAGTAATTGATAATGTATCAACTAATAACTTATCAACCATCGGTAACACTTTATAATAACTCACGCTATGAAGCATTAGTTAAGCATTAGTAAATAGTCAATTCATCACTTATAAAACATTAATAGACATTAGTAAGCCGTTTATAAATACAGCTATAAATGGTATATTAGTTACTTAGTGTGTTAATAAATGCTTTATTAACATATTCCTGGTGTCAAAACTATCTCAGTACTAACTTGAAAACAGTCACGAACAGCAGTGCAGAAGATCACTGAACCTTTAAATCTCATTTATAAAAGCTTTACAAAGCATAAATAGTCCTCACTTTAGATGAGCTCACAAAAATAGTTAACTGACCACTTCTAAATGTTTTATAATTACCTAAATTAATCATGAATTGCAGTAGGAATATGTGTTAATAAAGCATTTATTAACACAATAAGTAACTATTACTATATGTCTAAATAATAAGATATGTAAATGAATGTTTAATAGTTTATTAATCATTTACTTACACTTCCTAAATGATCTTATGAACCACTGACAACTCCTAAATAATTGGTTTGTAAATAATATAATACTTAATTTAGAAATTATAAATTGATTATTAATAAAGTATAAAAATACAATTATTAAACACATTATAGATATGCTTATAAATCAAGAATAAAGCATTTAGCTGTATTTATAAACTGCTTACTAATGTCTATGAATGCTTTATAAGTGATGAATTAACTATTTACTAATGCTTAACTAATGCTTCATAGCGTGCAGTTATTATAGTGTTACCCAACCATCTACTAATGATCTGTTTGATTTATTTCATGATCTACACATTTTTTAAGATAACTTACAACACATTTGTAAATCGTTAGCATACCACCTATTAATCATTTATGAATGTATAGTCATGTTTTGTAAATGATTTGTTCATCATTAACTAATAATTTATAAATGACTTATAACTGAACGTTATTATAAAGTGTTACCACAATATTATATATTAATTAATATTAATTATACATATTGACATGATAGCATCACACAGTTGCTGCAGATTTTGTCGCATAGTACGAATCTCCCATTTCACCATATCCCAAAGGTGACTGTAGAGGCCATTTGAGTATAGTAAACTAGTGAAACCAGTTTGAGATGATTTGATCTTGACATGGCGTGTTATGGAAGTAGCCATCAGAGGATGGGCACGCTGTGGTCTTAAAGGGATGGACATGGTCAGCAACAATACTCAGGTAGGCTGTGGTGTTTAAACAATGCTCAATTGGTAGTAAGAGGTCAAGAAAATATTCCCCACACCATTCAGTCACCACCAGCAGCCTGTTCCTTTGAAACAAGGCAGGACGGATCCATGCTTTCATGTTGTTTATGCTAAATTCTGATTCTACCATTTTGAATGTCGCAGCATGCATCCAGACTCAGACCAGGCAACATATTTCCAATCTTCTATTGTCCAATTTTGGTGAGTCCGTGTAAAATGTAGCCACAGTTTTCTTTTCTTAACCGACAGAAGTGGCACTTGGTGTGGTCTTGCTGCTGTAGCCCATCTGCTTCGAGGTTTGATGTGTAATGCTTTCAGAGATGCTCTTCTGCATACCTATTTGAGTTATTGTTGCTTTTTTATAAGATTGAACCAGACCGGCAATTCTTCTCTGACCTCTGACATCAACAAGGCATTTTTGTCCACAGAACTGCCACTCACTAGATATTTTCTTTTTCTGACCACTCTCTGTAAACCCTAGAGATGGTTGTGCTTGAAAATCCCAGTAGATCAGCAGTTTCTGAAATACTCAGACCAACCCGTCTAACAACCATGCCACCATTAGCGTCACTTAAATCACCTTTCTTCCCCATTCTGATGCTCAGTTTGAACTTCATCTTGACCATGTCTACATGCCTTAAGTTGCTGCCATGTGATTGGCTGATTAGATTTGCATTAATGAGCAGTTTATCAGGTGTACCTAATGAAGTGGTAGTTGAGTGTATAGTATGTATTCTTTTGTGTTTCACGGAAGAAATAAAGTCGTACAGAATTTTTATTTTGGGGTGAACTATCAAACAGACAGCTCGCATGACCTGGTAAAACAACTGAAAAACAGTAAAGCTGTTTTTCATATGATAGCATGTTTGATGCCCTTCCTCAAACATTATTTGCATTGACTGTCTCTCTTTATAGAAACCTGGCAGCAGACTTCCTCAATCTCACAGTCTGCTGGAGCTGCACATGACCTCCTGTTCTGTCTGGCACGTTTCAAACACACATGCACACACATGCACACACACGCACACACACGCTCACACACGCAAGGCAGACTGACTCCCACGGAGCTGTGAAGGTGTGTGTGTGTGTAGGGGGAAAAGTCAGCCGTGTCAGACCTGAGCGCTGTAGACAAACGTGTGATCTAATGAGTAATAACGTGCTGTAGCTGCAGCTGTTGTTGCAACTGCTGTTGTTTTTTTCTTTTATTCTTACGCTTCTAGTTTTCAGCTGGTAGTTGGCCACATCAGAACACAAGCCACATAAACTCTCAATAAATAAAATTCACTTTGTCATACTGTAAGGTCTAGGTGACGATAGATAGATAGATAGATAGATAGATAGATAGATAGATAGATAGATAGATAGATAGCACTTTGGTTGCTCAACAACAACAAAAGAGGAGAATCTCACGCAGCTAAAATGAGGATTGTCAGTAACGGTGTTCAGCCTTACATTGTTCAAACCGGAGTCGGACACTGGGAGACTCAGGAAGAAGTTACAACTTTTAGAATGCAACTGGATGTTTCTGAATAATTAGTGGATAAATTTATGTAGTTGATGTGGAGAATAAACAACTCTTCCTCTTCTCTAAAGCAGCCCAACATGGCCTTCTGTAAAAGAAAATATCTTCCTTTGCATTGAACTTTGAACATCGGATGTTTTTTTTTTTTTTGCTCAAACAACAACATTACACACTAACTAAGGTTTAAAAAGTGAAATCATAATCAACCACCCCTTTAAATAATGAAGAATATCACACAGGAACATCTGTGACATCTCCAGTGTTGTTTGATATTTAAACTTGTATTTTCAGTATATTTCTATGTGGTTTCTATAGCGTGTTATAGCTGATTGTTAACTTGCCCAAGTTCACCCTCAAGTCTCAGTTATTCTGGTCTGTAGATGTGGCTCTGGTCCATCCTTCACTGTAAGTTTGTGTTTTATCACTCATTTTATCATCTGCCATCATAAATCTGATCGCTTAGAAAAGTAATGAGACACACCTCTCCTCAATGAACCACTCAATATGCATTATTATTCATGTCTGTAGCACAAATGGATAGTTGCCTTTGCAAGCACCACTAATAAACCAACTGACCATATAAAAGCACATAAACTCACTGAAGAAATATTAAGCTAAACGCTCCACTCGCTACTTCACATCTTTGGCAGTTTCATTATTGCTCATTATTGACTGACATTTCAGCTTTTGTTTGATTAAACTGTAATGTCTGTATCATGTATCAGCACATTTGACATTTACTACGAGAGTGTGAGGTGAACACTCATTTACTAAATGAGCTCTATCGCTCAGCTGAAAGATATGAACGACGAAGAAAATGGATAGGGCCATTTCCTGCCTGGTATGAGCTGCTTCTTATTCCTCTTTCTCAGTCATACTCCACATTACAGTGCTCATGTTTCTGTTTAATTATATAATATCTGAGTAATCTGATGAGCATGTGCTTCATGTGATTGTTTAGTGGAAATGCTTGTAATTGCACATCGTTATGGCTAAAATCAATTATATTAACGCTCACAAATTCTCATTTATCAACTGTCTCAGATGTTTCTTGTATAAAAGAGTGAAATACTACAATTTAATAAGAAATGTTTGAGATCATTTTGGTGATTTCTGATATTTTGATTGAAATATTTGATATTTAGATACTGAGATTTTTTCCTCCCAGTGTTTTTGTTGAGTATTTTTGTCTTTTTTATACGATTTAAAAAAATATGTCTATTCATTTCATCCGTGCATGTCCCTTGTGAGGGCACATGATAGATGGCTTTTTTTTCAAGCTTTAAAATGTCTAAGTAAAAACAAAAATGTTATTAAAATGTATTGCTATATTTATGCTTATAAAAATAATTATGATCAGTTTAACATATAGAGTATAACTGTGGAACGTTTACATTTAAGCATTTAGCAGATACTTATTATTAGCCAGGTTTATTAGAAAGTTAGACTAGGAAAATATTCTTTTTATACTTAAAATAATGATTGCTTGGTAAAAACAGTTATCTTGTTAACCTTTAGGCAAATCATATTGATCTAACATAATTAACGGCATGCAAATATCATAACTGTGTTCCATCTGTTGAAATGGGAATAATGAATTACAGTGAAACATTCAAACACAAAAACCTATTTTAGCAGATCCCAAAAACTAAATCAAGAAAAGGCATAATGTTTAACGTTGTGCAACAAGAAGGGTCTATAATGACAGTCTAATGTGAAAAGCACATCAAAATCAGGACATTCACAGAGTTGTTTCATTTTACTGTATAACACAAGTGAAACGATTGCGAATATACAGTGAAAATTTGAGTGTGGACGGCTCTAAATGGTCATTATCAGTGAAAAAAAGCCATGAACTTTAAATATTCTTTAACAAGTCCTGTCCTTCCAGTTCTCCATAAAGAGCTGCCAGCTGAATTATACTAATAGACTTTCGTTACTGTTTGATTTGCCACATGGGAAGTGCCTCCGGAGCTGTGATGTGTCATTGTTCATTCCCTCTCTCGCTCTCTCTTTTTCCCAGATGTTATTCAACTCTCAATCAGTTCTATTTTTCCTTCCCTCCAGGATATTATTCCACTTTTAATTCTGTCGTCTTCCACTCTTTTTCTTTTTTACCTCACCACGTTCCTTAACGCTGCTCTTGTCCTCATTCTTTTTCCTTTTGTTCCAGCTAATAGTCTCGGAGACGGTAATAAATCTCGACTGGCCTGGTTGAGACAGACGAGCGGTGACGTTGACGGATGGTGAGGAATTTACAGGATTACAGGTGGAGTTGGCTGATTGATTGGGTTTGCATTGCGCACATGAAGAATTACTGTCGGAAGATGCGAGATGATGGGCTGATGTATTGCTCAGCCAAGCCTGATGAAGAGGAGAAAATGGACTTGAACAATGGTTTTACAAGCTTCCATCTCACTCCCATTCACTTCTGTGGCAGCATGCCTTTGTGTACCTGGTGCTCTTCCAGAATTAAAAAAAAGAACCCAATTATTCTTAGACAAGAACAAGCTGGCAATAGCAGTTCAATCATGCTTCTGTAGGACCTGTAGGCACAAACACACTGCAGCTAAATACAGTTGTCACTCAAACCTGTTCTGTATGCAGAATTTGGTTATTTATGATATGACAATAGCATTCCACACTCAAATTTGCTACAGTAGATATTAATGCAGTGCCTATGCTGACAGCTCCTCTAAGGTGAAAGAGTTAGAAAACCACATGAGATACGTTGACTCTCAAAGGTTGATATTGTCTCTCTCCATCAAAGATGTTTCCTCCAGCCATGCCGTTTCGGAGTAACCAATGTTGCATACAGCAGTTTATTAAAAGTGCCCTAGAATTAAAAATTGAATTTATCTTGGCATAGTTAAATAACAAGAGTTCAGTACATGGAAATGACATACAGTGAGTCTCAAACTCCATTGTTTCCTCCTTCTTATATAAATCTCATTTGTTTAAAAGTCCTCCGAAGAACAGGCGAATCTCAACATAACACCGACTGTTACGTAACAGTCGGGGTGTACGCCCCCAATACTTGCATATGCCAGGCCATGATTGAGGCATTACACAAGGGTAGCCAGTATTAACGTCTGGATCTGTGCACAGCTGAATCATCAGACTAGGTAAGCAAGCAAGAACAATAGCGAAAAATGGCAGATGGAGCAATAATAACTGACATGATCCATGATAACACGATATTTTTAGTGATATTTGTAAACTGTCTTTCTAAATGTTTCATTAGCATGTTGCTAATGTACTGTTAAATGTGGTTAAAGTTACCATTTTCCTTACTGTATTCATGGAGACAAGAGCCGTCGTTATTTTCATTTTTAAACACTTGCAGTCTGTATAATTCATAAACACAACTTCATTCTTTATAAATCTCTCCAACAGTGTAGCATTAGCCGTTAGCCATGGAGCACAGCCTCAAATTCATTCAGAATCAAATGTAAACATCCAAATAAATACAATACTCACATAATCCGACGCATGCATGCAGTATGCATGATGAACACTTTGTAAAGATCCATTTTGAGGGTTATATTAGCTGTGTGAACTTTGTTTATGCACTGTTTAAGGCAAGCGCGAGCTCTGGGGGCGGAGAGTGCGAGCAATTAAAGGGGCCGCAACCTGAATCGGCGCATTTCTAATTATGCCCCAAAATAGGCAGTTAAAAAAATTAATTTTAAAAAAATCTATGGGGTATTTTGAGCTGAAACTTCACAGACACATTCAGGGGACACCTTAGACTTATGTTACATCTTGTAAAAAAATGTTCCATGGCACCTTTAATGATTGCTAAATGATAATACATTACTGTCCAAAACAGCTTAAAACATTCCTATAAAATAATAAACTAAGTGCAATGTAGTGTCAAAAATATCCACAGAATAGATACACGATCCACCTGTCAGTACTAAATTGAGTTCTTTTTCACTGCCTATTGCTCTTAAACAGTCAAATACACACAAAATGTCAAAATGCCGGTCTTGGCGAGTATTCACGTAAATACAGTCAGTTATGTTTTAAGTGAATGTAAACAGCTGAGAAAGAAAACGCATGTGGAACAGTATAATGGATCCGTGCCTCAGGTCTTAAAGTGACAGCATGTATATTAGCCCCCAGATTATTATTAAAAATATCTATATGGCAGTTTTTCCCTATGGCATCGATGTCAAAAATGTGGCCAGTGAAATTGCTGAGTGGCTAGTAACTTTGGAAAACCACTAGCCAGAGTGTCTGGTGAGCAAAAAAGTTTATGTCAAGACCTATATATCTTAAAATCTTGTCCCTGAAGCCAAAACAACCAAGAACTATTGAGGCATCGAACCAGCATCAAAAATAAGCATAATGCTGTTTTTGCCAATAGCTTCAATCAGTTGTATTACAGTGTCCAGGCATGTAATTATGGCTGTACATGATGAAGGGTATTTGGCTAGTATTATCCAGTTCACAGACCCTGAACCTGAATGTTCCTTTAGTGTTTCATATGCATTGTCTTCTGAAAATATATGGAACAATAGGCTGTCGTTTGATGTTTTACGCATGGTAATTATGTTGTATGACTGGACCTGGCATCTGAACCTATAACTTTGAGGTTGAGGATTACTGTTAATGAAGTACTTTAATCATGTCACATAAGCAATTAGTCATAAACTAGCGGCTGGTATTGAAAGATAGATTTGCTGTAGTTTTTATTTGGTAGAGCAATAATTAAAAGCTATCTAGAGACTGACCCAATGACACCAACTAAACAGCTAATTTGAGCTCAAATTATCCATAATGACTGTTAACAGTTCAGAATACTTCAGTGTGTGTATATAGGCCTATAGATAGATAGATAGATAGATAGAACTTCAGCTCAGGTTATTAAGATGGATTGGAATACTAAAAAATTACTTTCTTCAGGTACTGTAGACCTTGGTCAAACCATTCAAACAAACAGTGCAATGTTCTGAAAGCACCTCAGGAAGTCATTAAATCAAGACAGGAAAAAATATTTTGCATTGGGCAAAATTACAGACTTCACCTTTAGGGACATTTTTATAAAAAGCCGTGGAGATATTTGACTTCTGGAGGCCGGAAATGAAATGAACAGTGTGAACTGGACAGAAACCAGGAGAATGAGCAAGTGAATGTTCATTTAAGCGATGAATCACAGCGACTCTAAACTACACCCACAGCAGACTTATCCTCTTCAGCCAAGAGCTGCAACAAAGACTTCATTAACCTCATACTCAAATATATGTTCATAAGTCACAGGGTATATTTACAAAGATTACATGTGTAGATTAGATATTCAGAGTGGTACATAAAGACATATGATGTGTGTGTGTGCCTGAAAATTTATTGTGAAAATCTCTCAAACTCTCATTTTTTGTTTAATTTATTCCCTACAAAGCTTCACACAAGGTTTGAGTGGACAGCTCTCTATCACAATGCTGTATTTGTCGCTTTTTTCTTTTGATTGCTCCATTTGCACTTTACTGAACTCTACAAACCTTTTTCTCGCACAGACACACTTGAACGGGGAAAGAGAGTCTGACTGACAAATACTGAGTGAAGTAAAATAAAAGCTCTCTGTTGGAATGTATTATTCATTTTATACATTTGTAAACATGCACAGACAAGTGAATCCTCCAGACATTAACACATACTGAGAATCATTGATGCTACTATTGATTGCCTAGAAAATCCATAATGTTTTGTAAGTATGTGATCTTCCCTATATTGGTTCACCCAAAAATCAACATTATCCCTCTTTTTTCTTCTTCCAAGCAACACAGAAGTTTTGAATTATAAATCAAGTTAGTCTATTAGTAAAATGAATGTTTTATTTTTGTAAGAATTACAAAAAAAAAAGTACACAAATCATTCAAAAATGATTCACTAATAGATTCATCAAAGAATCATGTGCTGCAATCTAAAATTACTTTTCACTGAATCTTTCTACAAAGAGACCAAGTCAAATTTTGAACATATATGACCACCTTCGAGGCATGGACTCCACTAGACCCTGAAGGTGTGTTGTGGTATCTGACACCAAGATGTTAGCAGCAGATCCTTTAAGTCCTGTAAGTTGTGAGGTGGGGCCTCCATGGATCGGACTTGTTTGTTCAGCACATCTCACAGATGCTCGATTGGATTGAGATCTGGGGAATTTGGAGGCCAAGTCAACACCTCAAACTCGTTGTTGTGCTTCTCAAACCATTCCTGAACCATTTTTGCTTTGTGGCAGGCCGCATTATCCTGCTGAAAGAGGCCACAGCCACCAGGGAATATCCCTGGTAAGTGATGCACTCGGCCATCCATGTGAAGTAAAAGGCCAGGCCACCTTCTTCCATTGCTCTGTGGTCCAGTTCTGATGCTCACGTGCCCACTGTTGGCACTTTCGGTGGTGAACAGGGGTCAGCATGGGCACCCTGACTGGTCTGCGGCTATGCAGCCCCATACACAACAAACTGTGATGCACTGTGTATTCTGACACCTTTCTATCAGAACCAGCATTAACTTTCTTGAGCAATTTGAGCTACAGTAGCCTTCGCTCCCCACTTGAGCCTCGGCCGCCCATGACCCTGTCGCCGGTTCACCACTGTTCCTTGGACCACTTTTGATAGATACTGACCACTGCAAACCGGGAACACCCCACAAGAGCTGCAGTTTTGGAGATGCTCTGACCCAGTCGTCTAGCCATCACAATTGGGCCCTTGTCGAACTTGCTCAAATCCTTACGCTTGCCCATTTTTCCTGATTCTAACACATCAACCTTGAGGACAAAATGTTCACTTGCTGCCTAATATTTCCCACCCACTAACAGGTGCCGTGATGAAGAGATAATCAGTGTTATTCACTTCACCTGTCAGTGCTCATAATGTTTTATATATCTACAGTCAAACCAAAAATAATTATTTTTGATATATTTTTACTAGTGGGTGCAGGACACTATAGTTAATTTATGTAAGCGAGGGTAGCAAAATAAAGTAAACTGTGACATATTATACCCAAAAATTCTTGATCCCACTTTATATTAAGTGGCCTTAACTACTATGTATTAACATTTAAATTAATCATTTGATACAATGCACTTATTGTGTACATACATGTTTTTACATTGTACTTATATTTAAAAAAAAACACATGCATGTTATTACGTCTGTAATTTATTTCTGTAATTACATTTAAAATTACACTGTTGACTCATCCCTTACACCTTACCCTTACCCTTAAACCTACCCATACCACCAAACCTGTCCCTAACCTTACCCGTACCCCACCTCAATAGCAGCAAAAGTGTTTCAATATGAACCCAATAAGTACATTGTACTTATTTTTTGATGCAAGTACATAGTACTTAAGGCCACTTGATATAAAGTGGGACCAAATTCTTCATACAGTGGACTACCAGTAAAATTTATAAAAATTTGGAACCAAAAATTATTCAGACACTTTGACGTGTCCATGTTTTGCTTAAGTGTCAAGATTAGTTTTTTCTGACAGTTTAACTTTGAGGTCTTGTCATATTTTATTACTATAGTGAATAAACTGTATTAATGAATGAGGTGTCTGAATACATTTTGGTTTGACTTTATATTGGCAGCTCATCAACATGTGTGCCTTTTGTTTTTGAGGGTTAGAGTGAATTTTTCTTTATTTGGAAAGAAATATTTTACAGAAATATGTATTTAAATTAATTACATGGAAACATATTCAAGCTCTCTCACTAAATAGATGTGTATAATTAAAGTACATACTGGATTGTGTCCCAATATGGGCTCAAGTTTCTCAATATGGAGTCCAAGCCGATACTCCTAATTGAGTGCGACGTGAAAACGACTGCACATCGTTACGTCTTTACTTCCTTGGTCTGCCTGATGAGAGCTTAGCTCATCGTGCTGGAAAAGTCATTTATATCATTGACTTTCTCCCTGACGGCCGGCCAGATGAAGAGGTTTTCCTAGACTGGTCGTTAATGAGCAGACAGTAATTATCACAGCAACCTGAGTGAGTCAGATACGTCCATTCAGCCGAACTCATTCATTAGGCCTGAAGCTGATATATACTGCACATTCAAGACCTGCGGTTCACACGGTCGCTGTTGCTCTTGTATGAAATTGCTTTATATTTATGTTAGTGCCCTGTGCCTAGACCTGTACACCCACCTGAATGTATTTCTGGGTTTATTACAACCTAAAACTAGCTATCAAATGTAAATGACACCAGCGTTTGGATATAGTAAAGAATGTATAAGTAGTTGATTAATAAGCCAAGTGGCATCTGCAAACAAATAATGCTTGAACATTCTCAAAAAAACTTATGACGTTCCAGTAATGTTTCACAACTGTAAAGTGGCCAAATAGGAAATATATTAATTTTGAACGATATATGTATGAACAGTATAAAAGCTTGTATCTTATCTTTCTTTAACAGAAATGACACTTATTTTGATGTTTTGTTATCTAACGCAATGACATTCATACAACTTTCCCCTTATTTTGTCTCAAATATGCCTTTTATTATGACAGCTTTACAGACAAATATGCAGAATGTCTGCTGTAAATGGCAGAGTTTAAAAAGCACACATGGGTACGGGTATCATTCTTTACATAACGCACTTCAAACAGCTTATTGTTAATACTCATTTCCTCATAAAAAGCGATCATCCCTTAAACTGCATTTCATATTTAAGACACATCACATGCACAAAGTGCCTTTGTTCTAAAAAGGACATCAATCCCTGATGTTATTTACTGTTGTCGGGCATTATAGAGCCTAATCTTCTTCTCGAAGGCAGTATCCGGTCATTGTCGAACGATATGCTAAAGAGGTTTTTAGTCTCTTTTCAGCGTCACAAAGGGTTTTTTAAGTACTTAAAAGGATAGTTAATCTTTTAAGTGTGTTCGACAAGTGCATTAGGGTCCCTTGGCCTGCGTTCTGCTCTTATTCACAGCGTGCCGCCATATCGCCGTCTGTTTTTTGGCACTCAGACCCACTGACCCAGAAAGCAAAGCCCTATTGTCTTTAAGCCTCCTTTATCTCACAATAGGGATGGTGTGGTATAGGGAATTGGACGGCAGAGTCCTGATCTTTCATGTTTTTTAAACACACAATGGTTGCTTTTAATGGATGATAGTGTTAAGACAGATTTAAAAGTCATGCAAGTGCAATTTCAGTTCATTGGAAGGTGGAATCAGCTGCTGAGAAAAACATCCTTTGGAAAATAAATAAAGCAAAGGAGTTGTTCATTTTCAGGCAGCTACAGCCGTGTTCTATTAATCGTATTTTGTGCAGTTGCAGCAAAATGCATGTAAGCAGCATCCCCAACTTTCCATTTATTGTATTCTGTCAACACAAATGAACTCGGAGCTGCAAAACATGCATAACAACACGGATTAAATGCCTTAGGTTCTGTCTCAGACGCGTTTTCACACTCATATCATTACACCGTTGCGTGTTTGTTACTGTCAGGGCCGCGGTCGTAAATCTGGCAGCGTGTCAGTTAGAGGTGGATGGAAAATTAGGATGTTATGGATGGGATGCTCTCGTGCACTTACACACACTCACACACCCTTGAGATGGCAGATGAGCGATTTTCAAAGAGTAGTAAAGCTGTCTGTCTCTCCTCTGTATGTCCTTGTCCGTTTCGTTCCATCCTACCGTCTGTCAAACAGAGCCCTCCCATGGAGACTGACACTCTCACAAGAATCCCACACACAGAAAACAGTGTATTTCACTGTATTTCTCTTGCAATACTTTTGCTTTTTTAGTCTTTAGTCCCTTTTTGAGACTTTATCAATAAAGAGCTAAAAGTCTTAACTGTAAATGTAAATCATTCAACATTGTCCTTGGGACATTTTTTGGTACGTTGAAAAAGATACACATTTTTCATGCCAGTACAACCACATTCTCTGTAGTCTTTGTGATATGTACATACCAGCGGGCATTTTTTGAGTTATAAATGCTTCAATAAAATGTATATATCAGTGCACACAGTACAAAAATCCTACAGCATACTCTTTAAAAAAAAACTTTATGTGAAATAGTGCCTAAGTATGCAATCATAAATGCTTAAAAATATTTTTGTCAGTATGTTGTATGCCAAATCCAGCATGTTAAGTGTCTTATACACACACAAAAAATGATTTATAATGATATGATATATAAAACAACTTTAAATGAAGAAATGGACCTCTGTTAGACAAAGGCTGTTCGAAATGGAAAGCTAGTTTACTGCGTACTGCTATGCTGCATAATATATGTATATTTTAAATACTACTACATGAAACAGCATACAATATGCAGTAATATTAACATTTTAAGCCATAGTGATGATACATTGTTGTCACACGATGTTATTAGCATGCTTAATTTGGCGTGTCATGTTGAGTCATCCGAGACTAAAAAAACATTATTGTTAACTTTTAATTCACAGTCTTTTGCCAGGTTTTTTTTTTTAGCAGTCTAATCGAGGAGAAATAGTTGATATTGCATTCTGGTTGACTTGTTACTCTGGAAATGAATGGTCTTGAGGGCACTGCAATGTGTAGTGTTATATGGATATTCCATGCATTGCATACAGCGAACATTTGTATGCTGTGCACAAAAAATATGAGTAGTATAACAGTATTGTGACATAGCCTAACTCATAGTTATGTTTTATGGACAGTATTGGCGGAATCTTGACTTCAAATACCCTCTTACAAAAGCACCCAAACACATGCTACTTATTTACACTTCAAAATAAACTGGATTTATCAGTATGGAGCTAGAGAGACAGTGTTGTCTTTGATTGACTGCACATTTTCATACATTTGTTACTGGTGCCGTGTGCATTGATGCTAACTCTCTTTTGATGGATTACCCCTTTCATCCATAGACTTGATGCGAGTTTTGTAACAAATTAGAATAAGAGTGTTGGATTTGCCAATTACTGTATGACAGAAACAAAACAAATCACCATATATGAAATTACATTTTGAATATGCCTGGAGATTTCGGCTGATAAATACTGTATAAATAGAGGGAGCTGGAGATTTTTAAAGAAAAAGTTAAAGAAATAGTCCGCCCAAAACATTAAAACTCACTTTCATTTGCTCCAAACCCATATATTATTATTTTAGCAGGATCTGAAGACTGCTGTTTTACAGTTATATTCAGCTGTAATAATGAATAAGTAACATTTACATACTGACAGTTTGTTCTGACAGTTTCTGAATGATTCAGTGTTTTTGAACAAATCAGTTGAATGAATCATATAATGACTCAGTTATAGTCATGCTGCATCCAAACTTCCCTGCTATATAGTAGGTGAAAAACAGTACATGACAAAAGAAGTACTATTCCATGAGGCCACGGGACAGAATTTGTGAATGGCAGTGAAGCGACAACTGAAGCTGATTGATCACATGATAATGACAATATGGTGAATGTAGTATGTCCAGATTACATTCATTCTACACACATTCATACTATATAACCTTCTTTTTTTTAGCGGTCGCTAAATAATTCCTTTTTCGAAATAAGTACCTTCTCAAGAGATTACGCAATTTCGGATGCAGCCTCGGTCGTGTTTCGTTCCTCAGTGAATCAGCATTTGTGAATGCATTGCTTGAATGAATGATTCAATGACTCACTCATAAAGATCTGATTTGTTCCTGTATGAATCAGATTTAAACTAAATGAAAATGAAAAAGATTTAAATGACTCACTCATGAAGTCATTTATCGCCACCTACCGGTGCATCGATGTAACCTACAGCACTAAAAAATGAGGGGGGAAAGCCATACAGTTTTGAAACGACATTAGGGTGAGTAAATGACAGAATTTTCTTCAATTTTTTGGGCAAACGATTCCTTGAAAAGAGATTTGTGAAGCTGTTTAAAGAAATGACACTTTCACTGCATGAGCTGGTTGTGATTCAAATCTGATTTATAGGTTTGTTGCACACAATTACAGAAGGGCATTATGTAGTTTTGTGTGTACCACAGTTTGGCATTTTAGAACCACAGGGTGAGAGTTACCTGTAGAAGTGACAGAAGAGGACACAATTTTCAGTGTCATTTTGTTGCTCTTTTTGTTTCTTCCTCATCTTCTTTTGCTCCTTCACAATGGGCATTTTTTTCAGGACTGTGTTTCAATCAGCCTTTTTTCTGCTCCTCTCAGCACTCCTCCTCTGCAGGAGACAAACAGCACAACATAAAACCTTCTGCCTCCTGCTACTTCCCCTCTCATCTCATCCTTTTCTTCTTCTCATCCTGGCATTTTGTCATAAGCTGCAGTCGGAATCAAATCCTCCGATTGCCACATCTGCATCAGAAAGGAGGACAGAAGATTATCTGTGTAACAGTACCGTTTTGGATACAACAGGTGCTCAGCAGTAATGCTGAAATCTTTGTTTGGTCTTTGCTGAAGAAATGTTTACCATCCAGAAAAGTTTGGAAACTCTAAACTAGGTTTTTTACACTTTTCTGAATTATGTATGAGTGGTACTTGATACAAAACTCACCACATTGAAGCTAGGGTGTTGTGATTGATTGGACAAGGTGTTGCTAGGGTTCTGTGTGGTCGCTAGGGTGTTGCTATGTTGTTGCAGAGTTGTTCTGAATTGCTTTTAACATGTTGTTTGCAGTTGCTGAGGTGTTTTGAATAGCTTTTAACATGTGTGCTGTTGATGAAGTGTTTTGAAAGGTTTTTAGCAGGTTGATATGTGGTTACTAAGGTGTTCTGTATGGTCTCCAGGGTGATGCTATGCAGTTGCCGAAGAGTTCTGGGTTGCTTTTAAAGCTGCTGTAGGTAACTTTTGTAAAAAAATATTTTTTTACATATTTGTTAAACCTGACATTATGTCCTGACAGTAGAATATGAGACAGATAATCTGTGAAAAAATCAAGCTCCTCTAGCTCCTCCGAGTGGTCCTATTGCCATTTGCAGAAATACACCGCTCCCGGTAAGAAACAACCAATCAGAGCCAGGAGGAGTGTCTTAGCAGTGTCAATCAATCAAGCTCGCGTGCGCGCTGATCACACCCCTCTCATGCACAGCGCCAGCGCATACAGGCTTCAAGATTACCGGTGTGCCGCAGCTTTGCTTATGGCGAAATAAAACAATGTTATATGCAAAGGACCACCCTGAAATCTACAAGAAACCATGCCATACATAATTTGTCAGTCCTGTTTTGAAATGATCTTAGTTGTGTAGTTCTTAAAAAATTAAACAAATCAAGCAGGGATAGCTCCCTCCACCTCGGAAAAGCCGCTCCGATATTTACCCTCGTTTTATTTCGGGCTCTATCTAATTCTTTCTTTTTGGCTTTTTTATCATCGTCATCTGTCTTTTTCCGTTTACCCGTCTTTATTTTATGAGCAGATGCCACTCGAGGAATTGGCAGTTGGGATTGTTTTTCTGCCATAAGCAAAGCTGCGGCACACCGGTAATCTTGAAGCCTGTATGCGCTGGCGCTGTGCACAGGAGGGGTGTGATCAGCGCGCACGCGAGCTTGATTGATTGACACTGCTAAGACACTCCTCCTGGCTCTGATTGGTTGTTTCTTACCGGGAGCGGTGTATTTCTGCAAATGGCAATAGGACCACTGGGAGGAGCCAGAGGAGCTTGATTTTTTCACAGATTATCTGTCTCATATTCTACTGTCAGGACATAATGACAGGTTTAACAAATATGTCAAAAAATTTTTTTTACAAAAGTTACCTACAGCAGCTTTAATATGTTGCTAAAGTATTTTGAAATGTTTTTAGCTGGTTGTTATGCAATTACAGTGTTCTGTGTGGTCACCAGGGTGTTGCCATGCAGTTGCTTACGTGCTCTGAGTGGGATTTAACACATTGCTATCCATTTGTTACGGTGTATGTGGTTGCCAGGGTGTTGCTATGCAGTAGCTGAGTTGTTCTGAATTGCTTTTAACATTTTGCTTTGCAGTTATTTGGGTGTTTGGGGTGATTACTCACTGGCCAGATTAAAAATCATTGATGTGGTGATGGATTAAGTTATGTTTTTTAATGTAATATATGAGTTTGAAGATTCTAATAAATCTCTATTACTAATTATGAGCAACAATAACAGTGATACATGTCTTAGAAAGCAGTCAAGGTCATTTCTCTGGGCTTTTTCCACTGAGCAGTGGAGTTTCAAAGAATTCAGTTTCTTTGATATGAAAAATGAAGTCTTTTAGGACCTCATGCATCGGAGGATTTTATACACTATCCTTATGCTACCAATCTTGAATTTTAGCTCATAATGATACTGTGTTATTACAGTGAAAAATGGTTTAAAAAAATACTTCCATGTTGTTCAGTCAATGAAGTAATTATTTATGTGATATTTGGGGTGAGAAATGTCATGAACTTCACTGCAAGGTTGTTCATTGAGCAGATCGTGAATTATTGAACATTCAATTTTCCAGCCAGCCATACAAAGCAGTACAACATCTAAAGAGCAGTATAGAATCTTGTCATAAAACATGGTCATGTTACGTGTTTCGCTGATTTTTTTTTTCTGCTTTTTTCATTGAACTGGAAGGGGGCCTTGCTGACTACACCCTATTGGTGGGTATTGATTTTACTGTAAGTTTCATGTCAATAGTCTAAAAGAGGGTTTAAAATGGTCACATAAAACTTGCTTTTGGAACAAGAAACTAATATTATAAGTGCACCCCAAGGAAAACAAAAATGTATGTGATATGATAGAAGATCAAGTGGAACAGTTGGGTTCCAGAAGTAAAAACTAAGGAAATTGATTTTGAATGATAACTTTTAATCCTTTAAGGGTTATTTCACCTGAAATTTCTGTCATTAATTACTCACTCTCATGTCGTCCCAAACCCTTGAGACCTTTGTTCATCTTCGGAGCACAAATTAAGATATTTTTGAAATCCGAGGGTTTCTGAACCACATAAACACGGAAGCACTGAACTGCGTTCACTATGTCAACTGCAGTGGAATTCCTGGTGAAAAACAACAAAACCCATGATGCTGTACAGAAAATTCCACCAATCAGAGATTTAAAAAAAGCAGCACACTCCAAAATATCTCTTTAGCTCCGCCCACTCCCATGAAGCACTGCGAATGACGTAATCAAGTTGATCTCTCTACACTCTCAAAATACTGAAATGTTTATATATATAGGCATATATTGCTATAAACTTAAAATATATTGTTTATGTTTTTATATGTTTGTAAATTAGTAGTTTTATGTTTCTCCATCACTTTTTACTTTGTCATTCGCAAAGTTTCATGGGATTGTAGTTCTTTCCCTCACAAAAATCGTTAAGTACACAAGGTGCGTCCCAATTCGCGTACTTATGCACTATTCTATGACGTTTTTAAGTATAAATAGTGCAAGTAGTGAGTTCACACTGAAAATTCCAAAAAGAAAAAATACAATTTAAATACCCGGATGACGCACTAAATTAACGGAAAAAACGAAGTGTGGAATGTTGGACACTTCGTGCACTCGACTGTCGCAGCTTTAATTACATAGTGGAGGGGAAGGGAGGATCGGACTCCGTTGTTAAATGACAAAATAACCTTATACAATTCACGCACTACATGGATGAGTGCATAGTGCACAAGTAAATACTGTAGTGTATAAGTGCATAGTGTATAGTGCATCATTTGGGACGCAACTACAGTCTTTGTCTGATTTTCAAAACCTTTTTTGGTTCAAATCAAAGTTTGTAGTGTTATGATTTACCTCGTAGCTGATTGGCTTGGTTCATGGCTTATAACTCTTTAATGAAGACTATTTAAAAAAAATGAATAAAAAACAAATACTTCTGGAACCAGCACCACTGAAAAACGGGATTGGCACTGTTGCACTCTATTTACAGTTGCATTTTTGCTTTTTACACTGAGGGCTTTTAGACAACATCTAAAAAAGACAGCTTTAATATCATAAACAACTAGTGCATAGAGGTAAGCAAAAGCTTGTGAAATGTGTTTGGCCTGATGCTTCTTGACTCTTTCACTTTATCAGCAGCTATAGCCTGTCTAGCCCCACTCGTCCTCCATTCCCTCCTTTATCAGTCACTTCTTCTCAGGGGTGGTCAGACTCACCAGCAAACATTCGATCTAACTATACGCCACTGCTGCTACTACTGCCTGACACTGATCGAGCCCTGAGAAGATTTGTGAGTGAGCGGAGGAGCGACAGCTGGAGAAGGTGCTGAAAAAATTGAAAAAGAGCTGAAAAGGGAATATTTGGAGACCTTGTCTACAGGAGAACGACATCAGAGGGCAAGGGAGGGAAAACAAATAGTAAACTAGATCTATGACATTATCTGAAGAAAACATTGCTAGAGTATTGCTGGGTAATTGATAAGAAGTTCTGGGTGGTTGTTAATGTGTTTATTTTTCATCCATTCCAATGTAGTTGCTAAGGTGTTCTGTATCATATTTCTCTGTGATCTTCTGGTCCCTAGATAAGGTTTGCGCCCCTCATTTTTAAATCATTAAAAGTAATACTCTCCTTATCAAACACCCATAAATAAAGCAGAAAGATATATATTTAGAGAGAGAGAGAGACAGCACGAAAGAAGTGGTAATTACATTATCCTCTCACTTTGGATGTCTGCTAAAATTAAATTAAGCCGGGCAGCTGTCACCTGTTGGCTGATTTGCAGATGATATTGCTGACGTGATTTGATGCGTGATGATTTTACAGCAATCTACATCTGATAGAGTACCACCTCTGTAAAAAAAAACAATTCAGTATCTATGCCTGTTGTTTCTCAAATCTGAATGCCAGCCCCCTCAAAGTTGCATTTTCATGCCTTATTAAACACAGTATGCTAATGAGAGGAATAACTCATCAAGAGGATTTGGAATGGCAGAAAGGAGAAGAAAAAAAAAATAAGCGTTTGAATGATGCATGATTCAGTTTGATTTGTGATGGTCATTGAATGTCACAAATGACAGAGATGAGATCACAGTGAGAATGTCTCAAACGTTTCTCCTTGACAGTAATGAGATTAAAATGAGCAAAAGGAGACTTTTGCTTAAAGTTGGCATAAAATGGATGTTGTGATTTTTTTTCCCCTCCCTATTGTGACATATATGTGAGTAAAACGGCTTATCAAATAAGAAAACGATTGTAGGGTGGGACTTGATTTTTTCCATTGGGAATTGATTGGATGGTTGTGGTTTTCTATTGGTGGATCTCATGTGAGTGACAGGTTGTCCCACCCTTGCCACAGTAAACACATCATCAAAGAAGAGAAGAGATATGAATGCAAGAGGGAGGGGAAGTTATCATTTATAATAAATACTACACTGTAAAACTCAATAAGTTCAGAATACTCAAAACATTTGAGGAAACGTATTACCTCGAAACATTTAAGTTAACTAACTTATTTTTTTTTAAGTTAGTAGAATTTTTTTGTGACAAGTGGGGCGGGGCCGAGAGCCATGGAAGTGGAGTAAGGCCAGTGTGGTGCACAGGTGTCTCTCATTAACAATCACGTCACTGCCATTCCTTCGCTCCCACAGTTCTTAGCCTCGCCCCACTCAAGTACATATAGTTAATTTACATTAATTAACATCACATTCAGATCTTGGTTAAAAGTTAGTTAGCAAAAAACACGTGCTATTATAACTATCAAAGAGACTGTCAATATATACTTGCATGTACGTAATCAAACAACATACAGTATATGTGGTTTTAAAAGTTTTGCAGCCCATCCTCAACCTAACCACACGGTCTACTCTTCACCAGAATGGTAACCCTACAAAACTAACATAACAGAACCCCCTGTCAATCCCAACATAACACAACATTAAACACTAACTTATGTCTCCCTATGTTAATCTTATGCAAAAACACACAAAATAACACTTAATTTCAACATTTATACAGTCTGATGCAAAGCATGCTGGGAATTAGAAATCTGCTGCAACCCAACTCAATCATATTAAGTTCACCTTGCTACAATGACATTTTGAGTTCACACAACTTTTTTTCTGTTAAGTACAATGAACTTTTATTATTATTTGAGTGAAACAAACTAATTTCATTTAATTAATTTCACTGTTCAGTTTTACAGTGTCACCATGACCAACTCTTCTAAATTAGCATAACAAAACATTAATCACTACTAAATCTCCATTACCATTAATCTTGCACAAAAAAACATTATATAACACCTGATTTTAGCATTTACTTTTCCTTTCGAGTGCCATAGGCAAAGCATGGGCAAAACAGATTAGTTTACTTGAAATATGTCAGTGCTGTGAACTCAAAAGTAAAAGAAAGTTTTAAATACTCATAACAGTTAATTTAACTGAACTAATTTGTTTAATTTAAGTTTGTCCTACTCAAACGAATTAAGTATTTTGAGCATTAGGGTTTACAGTGTATAATATTCCATACAACAAAAATTGTCCATTTTTATTTCATGGTGACTTTAAGAAGATATTTCTCCTGATGAAAAGAATCATGAAATATTCTTTTAGTTACTTTGAGAAGTATATTTTGTAAAAATTGATATATTTGTAATGTTTAGTTGTTCTCGAACATCTTATACACACAAATGCATGTATCCATCCATATTTTTTCTACAAGCACAAACCCACAAGTCTTGTTTTTTCCCCTCTTACACAACCAATCAAAAAAAAAGGAAATTACCCTTCACCTAAAGCCACTTCTGTTTTGTAAACAACAACACTATCTGTCCTATGTTGCTCATGATGGAGTGCTCCTTACTACATGTGTGTCTTCGTGTATAGTTGTCTGTCTGCCAGTGAGTGTGTGTGTGTGTGTGTGTGTGTGTGTGTGTGTGTGTGTGTATGTTTGTGGGGGCCTCTGGATTGAAGCTCCTATCTCTGGTGTGCAGCTGTGAAGCAGGTCGTAGGGACACATCTCCAGCCTGTAAATATAGCACACACACGTACACACACAAGCACTGCCAAACCAGATTAACACCCAAATAAATCACCTTCAGAGATGCTCTGCTGAACATAAAGTAGGATCAGGCTAAAAAAAACCCTCTCTGTACTGTCCTCACCATCACGGCTTCTTTATCTCCTCTTAGTTAGTAGTGCATTTTGATAAGTTAAGTTTGGTTATGGCATGTTTTACTTGTGTTAGAAGTGTGTGGCTATTTGTCATGTTGCAGATGTGCAGGGGCAATCTTGTCTAGAGCAACTAAAGTTCAAGTGGTCTATTCAGTGGTTGTTATGTTAGTCACCTTCCAGTATGTGGTTTACTCATGCATGGATCAGACCATATATTGCAAAAAAAAGATTGGATGATGCACCTTCAGTCTCTTCCATTGTAGCAAGTAAAGCCATCAGTGTGCCAATATGGCGCTGACATCTGGAGTCTCGAGTCTGCGCATAGTGAACTCGGAGCCCGAATCTGCGCAATGAACGCCAAGTGGAGCTGTGATATCAGGGTCCCACCTACATTCCTGCAGAATCGGATAATAAAGCAGAACAACTCATTATGTCGGTGTGAAATAAATGTCGAAATTAAAGTTAAAGCTCCAATCTCCTCCCAAAGATCCAGAAAAAAGTCTGTTGGTGCGTTAGTGACTACTTTGCTCAGAGAAGCTGCCAATCTCAGCTGTCAATCATGACGTCAAAACCTGTTTTTACAGCACCACAACTAAATAAAAACAAACGTATTAAAAGAACCAACACTTTAACTAACATCAGTATGCATAAAAACTGCCTAAAATGACAGAAACCATCTTTGGGGAAAAAAAAAAAAAAAATTGACGTGTAATTTGACTGTTTAGTTTGTCTCACGTCCCATTACATTACATGGAGAGGGTAGGATTTATGACCTATACTGCATCCATCCACCTAGGGGTGATCGAGATGCTTTAGCTTCACCTTTCAGGACTTGTGTGCCATGCTTGGATCAGACCTGTAAAAATTGTATTGTAACCTTTAGATCACCATTCCTGCCATATGAGCTCCATGTGACAAAAATGTGGCAAATACTGAAAAAACTAAACAAAAACAAATGGTCATTCCTATTCCTGTTTTAATGTCCCCATGATATATTTATATTGGATAAAATATAAAATAATTTTATAATAAAATTTATTTTTATATAAAAAAATGTAAAATAATTTATTTACTGTAGTTTGAGCAGATGTCTGTTTTTGTCATGTCTTTATAAAACTTATAAAAAAGTTCTCTTATCAAAATGATACAAACAAAACATGTTTCCCTTGGAAATATTCTTTTAACTGGTAATTAATTTCCATTTTTCTCTCTGTGTACCACTTTTAATCATGTTAGTTGTTTGTAATATCCCTTTAAAGGCAATGTATGTAATTTTTTGGACTGTACTAAAGCCAGTGGCGTACCACAAGTCTGTGAGGCCCCCCCCCGCAAAGAATGAGATGGGGTCCCTCCCATTAGCAGTGATATATATATATAGTATTATAGCCTAGCCTATATGATAGGCCTATATAATGTTTAGTGATTTTGATATCGCAGACTTAAATACCGGCAGGAATAAATATTTAGGCTAATTTACTCATTAAAACCAAAGGAGCGCCAAGAGAACGGATAACAGCCGCAACGAGCACTGGACATGATTTCAGAAAAAACACATTCCAGCGGATAGATCGCCTCTTATTTAACACAGACCTACAAATTTCTTATCAAATGGAGATGTTTCTTTCTTTTAGGTGTTATTCGCCGAGTTTAAATTAATTTTTGAGACGTTTCAGAAAGATTCTCGCAGAGAGACAGCTGAAAGCGCACCCTGTTTTTTATTTATTCTATTTTACAAAAGTAGCCTACAAGGTGTCGTTGTTATTGTGAGCGTAAATATAAAATAAAATAAAATTAGACCATTTGTAGTCTTGCACTAATCTGTAGGCTATTGCCAAAAATGACGGAAGGCCTGTTTTAAGTTGTTTCAGCTGTCATGAGGAGAAAATCCATCAGAACGCGCCGGCGCTTTCATCGGCCAGAGGGATAAAAATGTAGCCAATTTAGTTTCATATTTATATTTAAATATTGGGCTATAGCCTAATATATATATAGATTTTTTTTTTTTAAATGTCACCTATGTTGATTATGAAAAGTGAATAGCGTGACAGATGCGCAATTTCGGGAGACATGCAGCAGGTTAGACATAAGTTTGACCACTTCATTAAGTTTTGTTTTATAGTAAGTCTTTCTTTAAAGTTAATTTCGTTTTGTAGAAATTGTATCTTAATTTCAATCAATGTTTCATCAACCAATTGCCTATAATTAATAAATAGGAAGAAAACCATGAACGTCGGGTGTGGAATGGATTGAAGTGCGTAACAAACGAATCCATGTTTCCGCGGCCTTTGAGGGCTGAAGCAATGGACGTCTTTTTGTTTTTATTAAATTTCTTTATTACATGTCTTTATTACCTAATTAATTGCTAAGATATTTTTGGTCTAACAATATATTTTAGCTGGTCTAAATTCTAAGTTAGACACAAATTTGCGTATAAGGTTCCCTTCTAGACAAGCACGTAAATTGCTGTTTCGGCCGCAAATTTTCAGTAATTTCGATCGGTGCATCAAATGATGTAGGCTGGGCCTAAACTAAATTCATGTAGTTACAGTAAAAGAATAAAGAAATAACTAGACTTATTGGCTAGGCTACATTTGGAAAAGAACTTCAGACATTCCGATAGCTGACCATTAGCAGAGCTGGCGATGGGGTAAATACGTTTGGACAATATATAATAATATAAATAACAATAATAATGTCTCAGCAAAGACCGAACATATTTATTTGTCTCGGCACACATCCGCTAACAGTAACACAGCGCATCAAGGCTTGCTGTTGTCTTGGCTACCTTACAAACGGCTATGGAAACAACAGTGATGAATTTTTCCCCCTTTTGTGGTAATTTAGCACTATTTTCTATGATCTTCTGCTTGCATTTTTGGGCTTCAGTTAGATGCTTTATTTTCATCTTTAGTCAACTGAGTTCAGTTCTAAAAAAAAAAAAAAAAAAGCAAAGGCTATAAAGTAGTCTAGCCTAAATAGGTGAATCTGCGACGGGGCCCATCATAGGGTGGGGGCCCCCACGCACCGCGGGGGCTGCGGGGGTGTCCCGTACGCCACTGACTAAAGCATAAAACACAATATGTTTGCAATACAGCCAGTTATTCTTTGTTGAAATATGCATTCCATGTCAGAATGTCTGTTTTTGTTTTGGTCTGTGTGTTTCCGCTCACTGCCAATTTACCTGGGTTGCCAGTCGGCAGAAAACACAATGTATTACAGCCATGGAAGCCTGTAAAAGAACTGAGTCAGAGATCACAGATTCTACCCAACCTAAAAAGCCTTGGCAATAAAAACATTGCAGATGTATACATTAGTTGATCAGCTTACAGTGTAAGGCTTGTTGCTTTCCATTTTCAATTGCCCGTGTTCCTGTTGCGTGTCCTCAATCTGGCAACCCACGTTAGCATTGAGTCTGAGGAGGAACAACTCTCTCCAATATTTTAAATTCAGACTGCAGTAACCTATTTCAAACACTAGCTGTCCATATTACATACTACACCTTTAACAAAAAAGTAATATCCTTAATGACATAATCCTTCAGGAAGTGGCATCATTTTGGAGGGAAGTCAACAGCACAAACGTGAATACCGTAAGCATTAGCAAGTTTTTTTTTTTTTTTTTTTTTTTTTTTTTTTCATTCTCGTTCCCCCAGTGAGCAGTGGTTAACTTGAGCACTTTATTTAATCAAGTTACTGTAAACTTAATATAATTAAGTTACAATTAATACATTTTAAAGGCCAGAAGAACATCACAAAGTCTTGTAACAAAGTGGTTTTATTCATTTCAAATAATGTGGGTGCTTTTGTGCAGTTAAGCCGCATGTTTGGCAAATATCACTTTTTGCCACGCTCATGGTGTGCTTCATGTTTTCTCATTCATTGTTTTCCTTCACAAATCCGCCATGAATTTAAAGCCCATGTAAATGCTGCAGCTCTTGTATGAGAGTTAAGAAATGTTTCTGAGGAATTTTGAACACCAGTTACTGATGTAATTACATTTTCTGCTTATGTAATAGTAAGACTTTGCATTTGAGTTCAGTATTCTTGGCTAAAACCTGTGCCTTGCATGATTGCAATTTTCTAAAATGGCTGATTTGCACATATACTATAACATAAAAACATCCACAGTTTCTTTGAAAGAGGCCCTTTATGTTATATGGGAACCAGAATGTGACAGAACCTGTATTTTAAACCTGTTCCATGTCAGAATAGAAGTATATATATTTAAATACATTATTTAAATATATATTTATTTTTTTTGTCACCACAAAGTATTGATATGGTTTGCATTGACAGGTTGCCCCTGCTGGTAGATGTCAGAACTACACTACTATGTGGGCAAATCTATCTTTTTTTTTGTTTTTTTTTTGTCATGACTCATGACCATAGCTGGAAAAAGTATAGGCAATTTGCATCAAACTTCTAGAATTCAGTATAGTGTGCTCTTGCTACTTATTTTTCACTGTAATGGAGACCTAGAACATTACAATTTAATACAGGGTCACATCATTTTCAGACTTAAACTTCATATGTCTAATTCAGCTAATTACTGCACCAAAATTACATTTCGGCCATGCACAACTGATCACTTGGCTCTCTTTGAGTAAAGAATTTTAATTTTCAACTCATTTTCATGGTCGAGAGGTTAGTTAGTGAATGCGCTGCGTCCAACTGATAAATTATGCTTTTCTAAATTAGATGTTTTAAAAATTGCTTTAGGAAAATAGGCTCTTATTTCATACCCGAGCACAGATGGTGTCAACCAGAATGAGAACTGGAAAATAAAATAGCTGACAATGGAATTAAATATGCTACACAGAGAGCAAGTATTCAGTAGCTGTAATTGTCTGATTATACCATATTATTCATTACAAAACACTGCACTCCTTTTATTGCAATTCCTCTAGTTGAACATTTACAATTATTACTATTACTATTATCAGGTAATATGTATAGAAAAGCCATATTTGCTTATAAGAAGAGAATATTGCTCACCGTTATTTTACATGACATATTGAGATCTGCCTTACTGTAGCAGCATCATCACTCAGCGATAGTGCCAGATGGAAAACCATGGTAATTTTATCTTTAAAAGTCAGTCATTATTTTGCCATTCTGTTTTTGTAAGCTTTTGTAAAATTCAAAGAACACTGTGGTATGAACATCAGACAGCATTCTTCTATAAATATCAGTATAGTAATACAATGGTATTTGTGTGCAAGGTAGCATCTCAAGCACTTACAGTAGTGCAGTACTGTAGTGGTACCATGGTACAGTTGATGTTTATACTGTACCACTGTAGCTTGAATACTATGCACCAAGGTACAGCATTAAAAAGAATACGTTACTATGGTTTATGTATGAAATAATACATATCATTACTATTGTACCATGAGTGTGTTTAAATCCACTGTGTTATTTTCAGACAAATTGCTTTTCTTGAGACTTGTGATCATATGGAGGCAATAAGATGCGCAGCTCAGGTGAGGCTGCAGTGGGGAGAAAAAATCAAAATAAAGTGAGAAATTTAGCATGGATTGGATACCACAAATTCCTTTTTTGTTTGTAAAACAAATGCTGATATCACAGTATTAAAAAGGCATTGAGGTTTAACACGATTTGTGGTTTAAAAATGAAATAAAGCCCAAGCGAGCGCAGCTTTATTGCAGAGAGAGGAAATTGTGCTCCCCTATCCCCTCGCAGTTCATTTGCAGTCATTCTCCACAAAATCAATTTTCAATTTCCTCCATAGGAAAGCACCTTGCTGCACGCAGCAACAGCCATGCTATTTACGCTTCATTAGCCTAGCCCTACATTAGTTTTCTTTTTTTGTGTAGATTGTGTACTTTAAAAACAATTTTGAAATTTTTCACAGCTACGTGACATTACTTAAGCTAATGTCCACTGGTTGATGTTTCGCATGGGTTCTGAATTTCACTTAGTGCCAAGGCAACTTTAGCTAATGTTTTAGCCTAGAGTGCAATACAAGCATTTACTGCTAACTGTGTTCTGTGTCTTTAGTAGAGGTGTTTATTGGATGTGAGTATCGATGACTGTGACATGAATTGTTATAAACTAATGCGTATTTGAGTGTAGCATAAGCATGCAAATAAACATGGTAGATAAGTAGCTAAGACTTAGAAGATGCTTTTATTGAAGTGACTTGCAACATACTTATTAAATGGAGCAACCCAATAAGACAATCTGCTGAAAGTCTGTATTACCTTGAGAAAGCTTTCCATTAGCATTCCCATTCATCTCAATGGCTCATCTCAAATGCGATTTTAAATGATTGATCACTATATATACATACATTTATTCCATATGCACAGCTTTTGAAGAAACATACATTTTGCAAGCATAATGGTGTAGTTACAAGAGCTAACCCTGGCTGGACCTTGCTAACCAGCCAAACTTTGACCTCCTGCTTAGACTGATTTTATTTAAAAAAGAAAGAAAGAAAGAAAGTCACAACTAATGCTCAAATGCGCAATGGCCGCATTTTAAATATTTAACACTGAATTGCAATTATGGAAAAAAGGTGACTTCCTCGGATCTTTTTGTCCTTTGACACTCTGTCAAGTCTGCTTTTGGTAATTGCTCTAAAATAGATGGAAAAACTGCTGGAAGACATTTGGTTTTCAGGAGGAAATTGAGAGTCTTTCTTTCTTTCGTTCTGAGATGCTGAAACGGCAAGAACAGAAATGCACAGATGAGCCCTGATGGTCTATTCAAGTGGGAACATGAAATGGCTTTAAAAAGACTATATTTCTGGAAAAGACAGTAGGCTATTGGTAGAAAGTTGAGTCATGTAAGTGCTGTGTTTTGAATTTGGGCTTATTTGAATCAAATTAATGATATGGCATGCTGATTAATTGCATACTTGCAGAGGAAACAATGACATTAATTCAACAAGATTACATTATTGTGGCAGATGCATTAAAAATAGAAGTCAATTTATTGTTGTTTGTTTCCATATCTATTGTCAGTATAATATTTTCCTCAGAAGTTGCCCTTTTGTCCATGTGTTGTATATTGAAGTGCATTTCCTCTCAAAAGTGTGGATTTTGTGACCTGAACTGACAGGAAAACCATCTAGCGTTCATTAAATCTGGCAGAAAAAAAGCAAGTAAGTAAACAAATACATACATGCATACATACATACAAATAAAACATGACAGAAAATGTTCAATACAAGGTTGTCTGCTGTAAATGAAACAGATCTTTTCTGTAAATAATAAGAGATGCATGCAGTGCCTGCTGCATTCATTTCTGTATGCTAGTATGCTCTTTTTTCCCATTATGTTTATAGAAGTAAGTTGATCTCTTTGAGCAGAACCTCTAGGAACAGTTCCTTCCTCATTCAGGCTCCACTGGTACCAGTTTGCTGTAGATAGAGCCAGCTTATGGCAAGAAAGAGAAACAGAAGACAACAAAAGAGAAGTTCTTAATCCAGGGAATCCTGTTGTATTGCTTTGGAGTGGAACAGAGTGAAACATTTTTGGCACTTTCTGAGGAGACGCCACTACTTTCTCAGACCCTGACTAAAATAAGACTGCTGAGGTAGTGAAAGAGATGTTTTGAGGCTTTATCAACATTTGTGGCAGCATTTTGATGATCATGGACACAAATTTAGCATTTTGTCCCTAAGATATTTCTTTAAAAAAAAAAAAATCAAAAATTGTGGTTTCAATAATGCACTTGGAAGTAAAAACGAGGTTATAGAAGTAGAAATATGGAGCTCTTTTTTGTTAACACTTGAACTACTTTGTAAACAAGTAACTTGCTTCTTAACTGGTTTTGATTCAGTACTCAATCTTCTTTTCAATCAGGTTTTTTGTTTGTTTTCTAGCAATAGTCTATTCCTGGTCTCTTTGCACATATCATGAAAGAGTTATCGGGTTCATGACATTGAATTTGAAAGACTGGATGTAACTTTACACAGACAAGGTCAGGAAGCGATTCTATCAAACTAGTCTGATGCCAAGACTTGTAATCTTTCAGTTTAAAACAGTGTGGTTTTTATGTTTGTTGCCTGGCCATGTAAATATATATATTACATGTCTTTCATCAGATATGTCTGTCTATCTATCTATCTATCTATCTATCTCCATCCATCCATCCATCCATCCATCCATCCATCCATCCATCCATCCATCCATCCATCCATCCATCGATACATACATACATACATCATTTTCTCTCACACTCTAGGTCCTCCTCTTTATCTAAAGGGCATTATATTCAAATTCACCCACCCCATATCCGAAGAGCATAGCCTGTTTAGGTAAAGCAAAGTGCCTTTGTTAGAGTCTCATAAGCCACTGAGTGGCTAAGCTCAATAATTCAATTTGATAGATTTGTGATTCACTGGTACAATTAAACCCAGGTGATGTGTGCGACTAAAGATCCTAGCCTTTGTGAGCGTTTTGAAATGAAGAGGATCAGAGAGGCGCAGGCTGATCTTGGACCTGTCAGCCCAGCTATGCCATCAGCATCCCTCATTTATCTTTAATGGGCTCTCGCTGACACGGGTCCTGTCAGATCTGACTTCTCAGCTCGGTATTAGCTCAGCCACACTGTTTCAAAGAGAAGCAGGACCTGGAGTGTTTGATCAGGCCTGTCAGGCCGTTGGTACACAAGCACTGCAGAGCTAGACCTGAAACGAGTTCAGAGGATGTGAGGGCATATAGCCTGACACAAGCCTGACTAAGCACAAATTCAGAAAAAAAAAAAAAAAAATCATACAGTAATGGGCATCCCTATATTTACTTGTTTTACCTGTCATACTTTGTACTTTAACAGTATGTGACTACTCTAGCTTCTAGTTTTTGACAATATATTTAGTAAAGACTTCATTGAGAAACACTATACTATTCTATAATAAAATATTTATATTTATATTTAATATGTATATATTTGTATGTATATTTATGTAATATAAATATTTATTTACAAACCCGATTCCAAAAAAGTTGGGACACTGTACAAATTGTGAATACAAAAGGAATGCAATAATTTACAAATCTCATAAACTTATATTTTATTCACAATAGAATATAGATAACATATCAAATGTTGAAAGTGAGACATTTTGAAATGTCATGCCAAATATTGGCTCATTTTGGATTTCATGAGAGCTACACATTCCAAAAAAGTTGGGACAGGTAGCAATAAGAGGCCGGAAAAGTTAAATGTACATATAAGGAACAGCTGGAGGACCAATTTGCAACTTATTAGGTCAACTGGCAACATGATTGGGTATAAAAAGAGCCTCTCAGAGTGGCAGTGTCTCTCAGAAGTCAAGATGGGCAGAGGATCACCAATTCCCCCAATGCTGTGGCGAAAAATAGTGGAGCAATATCAGAAAGGTGTTTCTCAGAGAAAAAATGCAAAGATTTTTAAGTTATCATCTACAGTGCATAATATCATCCAAAGATTCAGAGAATCTGGAACAATCTCTGTGCGTAAGGGTAAAGGCCGGAAAACCATACTGGATGCCCGTGATCTTCGGGACCTTAGACGGCACTGCATCACATACAGGAATGCTACTGTAATGGAAATCACAACATGGGCTCAGGAATACTTCCAAAAAACATTGTCGGTGAACACAATCCACCGTGCCATTCGCCGTTGCCGGCTAAAACTCTATAGGTCAAAAAAGAAGCCATATCTAAACATGATCCAGAGGCGCAGGTGTTTTCTCTGGGCCAAGGCTCATTTAAAATGGACTGTGGAAAACTGTTCTGTGGTCAGACGAATCAAAATTTGAAGTTCTTTTTGGAAAACTGGGACGCCATGTCATCCGGACTAAAGAAGACAAGGACAACCCAAGTTGTTATCAGCGCTCAGTTCAGAAGCCTGTATCTCTGATGGTATGGGGTTGCATGAGCGCGTGTGGCATGGCAGCTTACACATCTGGAAAGGCACCATCAATGCTGAAAGGTATATCCAAGTTCTAGAACAACATATGCTCCCATCCAGACGTCATCTCTTTCAGGGAAGACCTTGCATTTTCCAACATGACAATGCCAGACCACATACTGCATCAATTACAACATCATGGCTGCATAGAAGAAGGATCCGGGTACTGAAATGGCCAGCCTGCAGTCCAGATCTTTCACCCATAGAAAACATTTGGTGCATCATAAAGAGGAAGATGTGACAAAGAAGACCTAAGACAGTTGAGCAACTAGAAGCCTGTATTAGACAAGAATGGGACAACATTCCTATTCCTAAACTTGAGGAACTTGTCTCCTCAGTCCCCAGACATTTGCAGACTGTTATAAAAAGAAGAGGGGATGCCACACAGTGGTAAACATGGCCTTGTCCCAACTTTTTTGAGATGTGTTGATGCCATGAAATTTAAAATCAACTTATTTTTCCCTTAAAATGATACATTTTCTCAGTTTAAACATTTGATATGTCATCTATGTTGTATTCTGAATAAAATATTGAAATTTGAAACTTCCACATCATTGCATTCTGTTTTTATTCACAATTTGTACAGTGTCCCAACTTTTTTGGAATAGGGTTTGTATTTGTTTGTGTATTTTTCTTGCAAAACTGTTTATTTGAGCAGGATATATGCCTACTTTTCAATGGACGAAGATGCGTGTGTTATTGTTTTTACACTTTTGTAGTCATACATTTCGTTTTTCAATAACATATTCTTTAAATATAGTCAATATTTCAGCATATCAGTCATTCATTTTAGTCACTTTTACTAAAAGGGCATCTAATTTGAGTCAACAAAAATATTTCAGTTGATGAGAAATGAATTGAGTGCAAAATTAAACCAACTATTGAAACATTTTATATATTTATTTAAAATGCCCTATATAAACAAGCCAAATCTTCAACACTTTACCCAAGGGGTCAAGGTTTGGCTGGTTAGCAATGGGCCTTTTAGCCCCTGCTGGACCTTTTAAAGGGTTAGTTCACCCAAAAATGAAAATTATCCCATCGTTTACTCACCCTCAAGCCATCCTAGGTGTATGTGACTTTCTTCTTTCAGCTGAACACAATCGGAGTTATATTAAATAATATCCCGGCTCTTGGTTGAACTATTCCTTTATCTTGTCATTTTACTATAATTTTTAACGTTTTGGAAATTGTAATGATACGTATCATGTGTTTTAGAATTATTCCACAACTTCTGCAAACATTACGGTGTCACATAAACCTGTAATCACACACCCATCTCTGTTTGAAATCCATTAAAGTACAAAAGCAAATGGTTAAACCATTCACTTCAGTAATAGAACATAAACCTCACAAATGCTCCCTGTATCTAAGTCAATCCCTAGGAGCTGGTGTGTTGAATAGTTTCCATGTTTGAAAATGCATTGTACAGCGCTTCCCAACACCTCAATAACTTTGCAATCTTGCAAATTGCATCCAAAACGATTCTCTATGGATGGCGTTTCTTCTTGCAAATCCATTCAATCAGCGAAGCCTTTAGCTACTGTCTTTATAGAATACTAATGAAACTCAACTTGTTATCATATAAATAGGAAACACGATGGGGACAAATCATAGGTGTTTGTCTATACAGCGCACTGCAACAATCCACTCGTAGGTGAAGACGTTAAAAACATCATGCTGCATGTTCTTTTGCTGCATAATCACATCCTCCTTCAGTTCTTATTGCTCAGACAGTGGTCGGTGCTTCTGCAAGCTAATAAATATTTTGTTATGAAACGAAAAGTTCAGGAACTTGGTAAAATAATCATTGGCGTGCTGCAAAAAGTGAGAGATGCCTGTCTCATGAAAATAAATAAACCCATCACGTCTGTTCTCCCAAGGATAAACTTGTCTTGTAGTGCCTGGGAGAATTGATGGTTTTCAAGCTGCTTTACCCACATACTGTAAATCCTGTCTGACATTCTTAATTTATTATTTAAAACCTCACAGTTACAATTACAGCCTGTATAACGCAGCTCTAATAGTCTGCGTTCTTTCCTCAAAGCTGTTGAAATGAGGTAGATGTTAACATCCAACGGTGTTATATTTCAAAATCCCAGCTTTCCAAGCTACTTTAAAGAACTTAAACTCAAACTACCCATTTGAAAAATTAGTTATATATACTACAAGCTACTAAAGAAATGTTATTGGCTAGATTTAAGCTATTTAAGGGAGAAGTATCCAAACCGAATGACTTTCTTTCTTCTGTGGAACAAAAGATGAGATATATTGATATTTTTTAAGTATTTTCCCTTAGCTTTGTGTGAGGAACAGACTGAAATTTTCATTTTTCATCAGTAATCTTCCCCTCAGTGTGCTGTTAACTCAAGAACTCCTGTGATTGGAATGAGTCAGTGAGTTAAAATCAAATGAATCTAAAGGAATCTATCAGCCCATTCACCAGCTGGTTAATTTAAAAGAACCAGCTTAAATGAATGATTCATTAACTGATCCAGTTCCAACTTGCTTCAGAAGACCTATAGCATTTACCGCCAGTTAACTGGACTTTAATCTGTCCTTTAAAAAAATAAATAAATAAAGTGATGCAAGTTTGGAACAACATGATGTTGAGTAAATGATTACAGTAAATGATTACATTTTTACATGAACAATTCCATTAACTAATATTTTGCTAAAAATATATATAGAATGACTCAAATGAATCTGTTGGTTGTTTATGGAATGCTTGATTTACATGATCCATCTGAACACATGATTCACTAAATTTGAGAATATGACAGATGTGTGTTTAGAATTCAGCAAGGATTGATTTAATTGATCAAAAGTGACAGTAAAACCATTTATAATGTTAAAAAGATTTCAATTTCAAATAAATGTTGTTCTTTTGAACTTTCTATTCATCGCAGAATCCTAAAAAAAAAAGTGTATGACAGTTTCCACAAAAATATTAAGCAGCACAACTGTTTTCTACATTGATAATATCACTCTAAAAAATGCTGGGTTGTTTCAACCCATGATTGGGTCAAATATGGACAAACCCAACCTTTGGGTTTAAAAATGTAATTAAAAAAATTTAAACCAGTGGTTGGGTTTTCCATATTTGAACCAAACATGGATTGAAACAACCCAGCATTTTTAGAGTGTATAATAAAAAATTATTTGTGAACAGCAAATCAGCATATTAGAATGATTTCTGAAGGATCATGTGATACTGATGTTTGATACATTATGTTTTAAAATATATTAAAATAGAAAGCCGTTATTTTAAATTGTAACTGTAACGAAGGCAGGACTCAGAGTAAGATCCAAATGCAGCGTTTTATTTGAAGTGAGCGTGGTCGTACAGGCAGGGTCAAACAGGAACAAACAGGAGCAATAAGGAACAGGCAGAGTCGTAGTCAGGGTACAGGCAAGGATCGAGGCAGGCAGCAATGGGTCATAAAACAGGAATCAGGCAGGAACAGTAACAAACAGGTAAACAGGGAAATAACGCTTGGAATTGTACACTGAGGAAACAAGACTTCGCCGTGAGGTGGTGTGTGTATGAGTCTTTTATAGTCCAGGTAATGTGTGGCAGCTGGGTGTGGTGATTAGTGTGGAGTGATTGTGAAGTGAGTGCAGGTGATGAGCAATGGAGGATCATGGGAAATGTAGTCCGGGATGTGACAGGAACAGACGTGATCGTGACATAACGCCCCCCTCCCGGAAGGCGCGTCCTCGCGGCGTAGATGACACCAATAGGGAGGGGGGGTGGGTGCATTGGAGCTCTAGTGGCGGACAGGAACGGAGTCTCCAATGCAGGTTCCCGGGCAGCCATGGCGGGTCAGGTGCCACGGGCAGCCATGGCGGGTCAGGTACCACGGGCAGCCATGGCGGGTCAGGTGCCACGGGCAGCCATGGCGGGTCAGGTGCCACGGGCAGCCATGGCGGGTCAGGTGCCACGGGCAGCCATGGTGAGTCCGGAGTGTCAGAAGGCCATGGGGGATCAGGTGGCTTGGGTAACCTCGGCAGGTCAGGTGACTTGAGCAACCACGGCAGGTCAGGCGGGTCAGGTGGCTTGGGCAGCCACAGCAGGTCAGGTGGTCTGGGTAACCACGGTAGGTCAGGTGGTTTGGGTAACCACGGCAGGTTAGGGTCCATAAACGGCCATAATAGTTCAAAGGCCAATGACGGCAGTGGCCAGGCAGAGTGCCCACCCACAAGCTCCCCACCCTCAGGTATACTGCCCCCCCCAAAAAGTTCTTGGGGATTTCAACGGGGTCTGTTGCGGCCTCGTGGGCAAGGAGTTCAGGTGGTTCCGGCAGGGCCAGGCGTTCGGGTGGTGCCGGCAGGGCGAGACGCCTGGGTGGCGCTGACAGAGCAAGGAGTTTGGGCGGCGTTGGCAGGGCTAGGAGCTTGGATGGCGCCGGCAGGGCCAGGAGCTCGGGTGGTGCTGGCAGGGCAAGGAGTTCAGGTGGTGCTGGCAAGGCAGGGAGTTCAGGTGGCGCCGGCAGAGCGAGAAGCGCAGGTGGCGCCGGCAGGGCAAGAAGCGCAGGTGGCGCCGGCAGGGCAAGAAGCGCAGGTGGCGCCGGCAGGGCAAGAAGCGCAGGTGGCGCCGGCAGGGCAAGAAGCGCAGGTGGCGCCGGCAGGGCAAGAAGCGCAGGTGGCGCCGGCCGAGCAAGCAGCTTGGGCGTAAGAGGGGGAAGAACGGAAGAAGCCTTCCTCCTCCTCCTCCTCTTCCGAGGATGAGGCGATGCGGCCATCTTGTCCGTAGACACAGGCGATGCCGCCATCTTGTCCGTAGACACAGGCGATGCCGCCATCTTGTCCGTAGACACAGGCGATGCCGCCATCTTGTCCGTAGACACAGGCGATGCCGCCATCTTGTCCGTAGACACAGGCGAACTTGAGAGCGTTGCAACCGGAGTACTTGAGAGCGTTGCAACCGGTTGGCTTGAGAGCGAAGCGGCCACCGGGCTTGAGTGCGAAGCGGCCGGCGGGCTTGAGAGCGAAGCGGCCACCGGGCTTGAGAGCGAAGCGGCCGACTGGTTTGAGAGCGAAGCGGCCGGCGAGGACTTGGGGATGCCAGCTGCTCGGACCGTAGTCAGTGGAGGATCAGCCACACTGGAACGCAACCCTCTCCGCTCCCGGACTGATCTAGAGACGTGACGTGACTCTGGGTGATCAGCGGCGACGTGACTTTGCTCTGGGCGATCAGCGGCGACGTGACGTTGCTCTGGGCGATCAGCGGCGACGTGACGTTGCTCTGGGCGATCAGCGGAGACGTAGCGTTGCTCTGGGCGATCAGCGAAGACGTGGCGTTGCTCTCGGCGATCAGCGAAGACGTGACGTTGCTCTGGGTGATCAGCGAAGACGTGACGTTGCTCTGGGCGATCAGCGAAGACGTGACGTTGCTCTGGGCGATCAGCGAAGACGTGACGTTGCTCTGGGCGATCAGCGAAGGCGTGACGTTGCTCTGGGCGATCAGCGAAGGCGTGATGTGATGTTGTAATGGTAGCCGCCATTTTGTGAGGGTCCACTGGTGCGGCGGCCATTACGTGATTCACTGCGGTGTCGTGTTCCTCCGCGACTCCCACAGTAAATGGAGAACCAACTGACAACAGAGCATAGTCCATAAAACCGCAGAGTGATGAACGCGGTCCCTCTCGTCTTAAACTACTCTGGAGAGGTTGGTTGATGCCATCACAAAAAAAGTCAATAAGAGCACAGTCAGGCCAGTCTGCATAATGGGCAATATCCAGAAACTTCTGAATATGGTCCTCCAGGGTACTATTACCTTGACGAAGGTGGATGAGACATATAGCTGGGTCCATGCTGATGCTGAATGTGACGGAAACACTCACGGTAGCTGCTGGATCTTGGTGTGGCGAAGTCTTCTGTAACGAAGGCAGGACTCAGAGTAAGATCCAAATGCAGCGTTTTATTTGAAGTGAGCGTGGTCGTACAGGCAGGGTCAAACAGGAACAAACAGGAGCAATAAGGAACAGGCAGAGTCGTAGTCAGGGTACAGGCAAGGATCGAGGCAGGCAGCAATGGGTCATAAAACAGGAATCAGGCAGGAACAGTAACAAACAGGTAAACAGGGAAATAACGCTTGGAATTGTACACTGAGGAAACAAGACTTCGCCGTGAGGTGGTGTGTGTATGAGTCTTTTATAGTCCAGGTAATGTGTGGCAGCTGGGTGTGGTAATTAGTGTGGAGTGATTGTGAAGTGAGTGCAGGTGATGAGCAATGGAGGATCATGGGAAATGTAGTCCGGGATGTGACAGGAACAGACGTGATCGTGACAGTAACACTGTTTCACAGTATTACTGCTTTTACTGTATTTTGGATAAAATAAATGCAGCTTTAAAGGCACAATATGTAGTTTTTCACCACTAGAGGTCGCTTATTCAAAACAAAGGCATAGCTTGATGGCGCCTTGATTTCGCGGAATCATGGGAGTTGTTGTCTTCACGTCTACAGCCGGTGGAAAAAAATCCGACGGGACTCGGCCAGAAATCATATTTATGGGTGAGCTAGTGTATTAAGTGAAGTTCACAACGTAATTTCGGGAGGAGTGAACCCATCTAATCTTTCAATTAGTGAAATTCAATCATAATTTCAAGAGGAGGGAACCCTAATCTTTCAATTAACGACCAGAGCATATAAGCAGCTACTCACCCTGCTCTCTGGCATCAGTTGTTTCGATATCCCTCCACCTCCCCAACTCCACCACATAATTTAGCCATAATTTATTACTGTAGTATGAAGCAGGGTGTGGCTGAAAGCAGCGAAACGAGGCCGCTGGAGTGATTGCTAATGAGAGATGAGCGCAACACACGTCTCAAGAGCAGTGGAGCTTCTATTATGCCGCAGACGAAGCTCTTTTTTTATCATATTAGATACATTTTGTGTGTTGAAAGTTGTTATAGTGCTACTCTGCATTCACTTGGTGGCTACTTTTAGACACTTGTTGCACACTGGTACTCGCGGTAAATCAAGAAAACAAGATTTAAACAATAAGATTTATTGTGTTGTGCTATATAACAATGAGAAGTTTTCTGTCGATGAATGTATCCAAACAATTGCTCACCTGTCTAATAAAACACATAATATATTAAAACGTCTTTCATGTTTCCATGGTTTCTACAAAATAAAACAAATTGAGGGTAACGCAGGTGTGATGTCATTGATTGGTGACGCAGGGACATGGTCTGTTTCCTCGTTAAAATTGCTTATTTGTCTGGATTTAAACATTCGGGATAATGTAAGTACACAAGTCAACAAAATATATAACATTGTTCTAGTGGTTTTTGGATATTTTAATCCAAAAATCTTACATATTGTGCCTTTAAATGGTGAGCATAAGAGATTTTTTTTGTTTTAATTAAATCTTTTGAATAGTGTCATTTAGTTATTTATGTCGCTACGTTTATTTAGCAACTTCACGACCCTGACAGCCCCACTCGTCAGCTGATTTTCTTCTTGTGTTGTCCTTCACCCCTCTGGTTATACAGTCGATCTTCGCTGCTGCTCTGGCAGTTCCCTTCATATTTATAACTTTCACAATTTCACCCCTCCACACAGAAACCAATAACAGATTCAGCGGGAGAAGCCCATGATTCAATTCCCTTTAATATGGTCTTATTACCCACACCATTGGGATGTCAGTGCTTAGAGAGGGGGCGGCGCTCGTTCCCTGACCTGGTTTGATGAAGTCACAAAGGACAGTAGGTGGCGGCAACCTCGGTTACTCAATGACACTGTGATGAAACCCGACCCCGAAAAGCATCATCGACTGGCAGATTTAAATGACATCAGAGCAGCGAGACACTCCAGCTCCGGCAGGGCAGAAAGCTTGACGGACGCTCTGGTCATTTTTCAAGGGCAGCGAAGTGTGATGAGGAGAAGAGGTGTGAGAAATTGCAGTGCTAAGAACACAGTAGGGGAGGATGTGGACTCCATCCTCAAGAGAACAGAGCCTCACCTCAGATTTTTTGTCACATTGAACTATATAGTTCAGATTCATATGGAAGACTACTTACCAAAGCAACAAAATGGTTTAGGTGAGTAAATAATGTACTAGCCAGTTTGAAAATAACATCTTAAAATCACAGTGAAATCAAAATTGACAATCCTTGTTTTTTTATGGAATATTTCACAATTTATTATGAATGATGTATCTGTGCACAAAAATATATGTGCCCTCATAATATTTAATCAAAATAACTTCCGCTTCTTGCTTGAATTCATATCTCCTCTCTGATGATTTGTTTACTGAGAGGGCTCGTCGGAGGCCGGGAGAGGGCTCGGGGGTAACTGGAGCTAATGGCTCCATCCAAAAGTCTATAAGCCAGTGATCATCGTCACACTGGAGAGGCTGAAGACAGCTTTCGCCACACACTGGAGGCTTGGGTGGCTCGGCGACATGCTTCATTGAAGGCTTGGGCTGCTCGGTGGCAGGCTTAACTGGAGGCTCTGGTGAGGCAGCGGCCATTCTCTTCGGCCGTCTGGGCCTCGCGGTGGACTTCTTTTCTTGGGTGGCTTGGGATCAGGCAGGACCACAGGAGAATACCCACTGGAGGGGTAGGTGGAGGAAACTGGCGGTTGGTGAACTGACCAGGCCGCGTGTTTTTCTGAGGGGGCTGGACGTGGAAAATACGATTTCTTTTGAACCTCTTCAATTTCGAACTTGGAACCATTTAGAAAGAGAATCAGATTAATAGACTCGACTAGGGAAAAGAGACACGCAGGTTCAATATACCGGATCGTATTCTCGTCCAGACCCCTCAGAAAACAGGTGTTAAGAATAGTATCTGGCCAGCTCACCTTGCAAGAAAGCTCAGCGAATTCCTCCACATACTTCTCCAGCGGGCGGCCGTCCTGCTTAGAAGTCCAGAGGCGGTCCTCTGCTGATAGCTTGCGATGGCGGTTCTTAGGGGGAACAGGAACCAGGAAAATTCCCATCTTTTAGCTTGTTGAAGTCCTTATTGTATAGGTCGGTTCTTCTGTTACAGTTGGTTGTAGTAGAGAGCGCACAGACATGGACTTCAACATAAAAGTGGTTTCACAAAAGGAAAACTACAACACAACACAAAGCAAACAATAGAACTGACAAAGGGATTGCAGGGAGTGAGTCCATTCTAAAGGAGAAATAATGAGGTGATCCAGGTGTGGGGAGTCCGTGATGATAGTGAGCTGATAGGGAAGTGCGTGCAGGTGTGAGACGGGGAGGATGATGGGAGTTGGAGTCCAGAACGGAAGGGAACTGTGACAACCTGCTTATCACATGGCTTCTTAGCAAATAAGTAAACAAATGCTCATTAATTATTAATGTGGAGTTAAAATGACTTCAATATGTGAGAGGAAAGAGACTGTGGAGTGATACGAGAGGCGTGCTATGGAGGAAACCAAATATACAATCTAATAAAATATGCATTCAGTGAAATAATGCAAATTTAGTTTTATCCCCTCTTTAGGTCACTGTAAAATGATGAGTGTGTGAAGGACTGTAATTGTATCTTCTTAGAGACCTTTTGGAGGACTCGTGCACCATACAATTTAATCTAGTCACTTTGCAACCGTCAGCCCTTCAACACAAACATTTCATCAACGGTTTTTGGAGCGCCACAAAACAAGCCACATGTATTTACACAATTAAATTAGCACGTCCATCTTCGAGAGGCAATTACTTTGGGAATGGTAATGCCTGGCAAAATTGTTGCCTAATCATAGCAGATGCATCACGACTCGCATCAGACGCTGACCTTCACAGTCGGCTTGCGCGACTTAAAATTAATCACAAAAGATTGTGTTCAAAGAAAATTGCTATCTTGTGGCACATGCAATTATTGTGTTGCAGAACCATTATCAGAGTGACCTTATACAACACGGCAAAATGCTGCTCTTGTCGCCTTTTATTGGAGGTGTGAAAATCTCGCCGGAGCCACTGTGTAATTGTATATATGCTTATACAACGTTGCACTTACACACCGGACCAAAGAGAGTATATCAGGAAAGCACAAACCTTTGGCAATTTTGCAAAATTACATTGTGCTTTTTGTCATCTAACCCCTGTGATTGGCCCTGTTAGAGGAATAGCAAATAATGACAGAAATGTACTGAGAAATGATACTATTAGAGGGTATCTGGGCCGTGCTTATCTTGGCTGTCTGAGGAAGAGGGATTGGAGTTTGGCTTTGATTTGTCTGGACATGTGATTGGCCATCAGACCTGGTCCAGCTGTCTCTTTAGTTGTTATGTGTGTAATGTGGGTTCAAGCCGAGGTGGTGTTGCCCAGAGGCTTCAATAATACCATGATGATCATCATCATCATCTTTGTTCTGCACTGAGCTGGAAACAAGAACATTGGCTTTGCCGCAGCGATTGTCTGTATTATTTAGAGCCAGTTTTGTCTTTTCCAATCATCTTATGCAGTATTATCCAAGGCTGGGAAAGCAAAACTTTGGAATCTGTAGGAATTTTTAAGTCTTTTATGCTTACCCGGGATGCTTTTATTGGTTCATAAATTACAGTAAAAACAGTAATGTAATGAGATTTCAATACAGTATGTTTTGTTCTTTTACGAGATGTTAATAACAGTTGGTTTTGTTCCATTATGAAATTTCAATGACGGTCTTTTTTTTTTTTTTTTTTTGATTACGAGATTTCAATGACAGTCTGTTTTGTTTTGTTACGTGATTTCAATGATGGTCGGTTTTGTTCCTTTGTTCTTTTATGAGATTTCAAAGACAATCTTTTTTTTTTCGTTACAAGAATTCAACGATTGACGGTTTTGTTCTGTTACAAGATTTCAATATTGGTTGGTTTTGTTCGGTTATGAGATCTCAATGAAGGTAGGTTTTCAGTGTCAGTCAGTTTTGTTCTGTTATGAAATTTCAAAGACGGTCGGTTCTATTACTTTGTTCTTTTATGAGATTTCAAAGACAGTCGGTTTTAGTTCATTACAAGATTTCAATGATGGTCGGTTTTGTTTTTTTTTTTGTTCTTTTTTGAGATTTCAAAGATAGTTGGTTTTGTTCCATTACGAATTTTCAACGACGGTCAGTTTTATTCGATTATGAGATTTCAATGACATGGCAGTCAGTTTTGTTCCATTGAGAGAGTTCAATGACAGTCTGTTTTTTTGGGATTTGAGATTTCATTGACATTAGGTTTTATTCTGTTATGTGATCACAATGATGGCTGTTTTTTTCTTTACAAGATCTCAATGAGTGCCAGTTTTGTTTTGTTATGAGATTTCATTGATGGTTGGTTTTGTCCCTTTACGAGATTTCAAAGACAGTCGGTTTTGTTTCTTTGCAAGATTTCAAAGACAGAAGGTTTTGTTCTGTTATGAGATTTTAATGATAGTTGGTTTTGTTCCTTTACGAGATTTCAATGATGACCAGATTTGTTTCGTTGTAAAAAGATCAATTCAAAAATCAAAAATTATATTTATTAAAATTATAAATGGATGCTGCCTTATTGGGAGAATAAAAACCCTCCCTTCACCTTCCCCTAACCCTACCCAATAAACACTTTTAATATTATTAAACACTTATTCGCAGTTTATTTACACTTTCAGAACATTATTTTGATTTTTATTGAAAATAAATGCGAGCTCGGCAAAAGGCAGATTCGAACCTGCGTTGATCTCGTTAAAAGCCATGTTTGTGATCCATACTCGCTACTGTTGCACCACTGAAGACATTGAGCTCTGCTTGTCTTTTTTAAAACCCGAGTGGCCCAACCAGACATCAGTGGGCGGAGGTAGTGTAAATAGCGTTTGCCAACAAAGGACGCTATTTGCACTTAGTGTAAATAGACACTCCATTTTTATTTTTCAGATACCATATTTTGAATACAAGGATTATGCAAGGATTAGTGTTTACTACTACTATTATTGTTGTTGTTATTATTTATCTATTAATTTATTTATTTTTTTATTCATGCATGTTTGGCCAGAATTTTTGTTGCATTTACACTGTTCTGATCAACAGGGGTCACCAGCGTGTGGTGTTTCAAATGCTTCAATTCAGTGAATTGGTTAAATTTTTTCAAAGCTTTGAAAAGCTTTGTTTCTCCCATCACAAGTGTAATATATTCAAAAAACTTTTTTTTTTTCCCCAACATGTGGATGTGCTATCAACAATTCACCCTTTGCTGGGAGTTGACAGGCGATCTGACCAATCATTACACTCAATCTGCTGTTTTGTCCAACAAATTAACCAAACTGTTTGACATTGTTGGACTTGTAACTGAGACCAGCTAGTGACAATTGTGCAGGTAAAGTTGCACTAGAGACCCACTTGTTTGTGGGTCTGCCTCCCATGCCAGTGACCCAGGTTCGAGTCCCGCTTGGAGCGGTTCAGACTGCACAGGTTACAGTATTAAAACATGGTGTGTATTGAAATCTTTCTGCGGTTAAAAATATTTTGTAACAATATAAAATTAATAATTTTATTCAGTAAGGATGTGTTAAACTGCTAACTTGTGATAGTAAAGGCTTATATTGTTAGAAAAGATTTCTGTTTTGAATAAATACTGTTCTTTTTAACCTTTATTCATCAATGAATCCTGAAAAAAATATCACAGGTTCCAAAAAATATTAAGCAGCACAACTGTTTCCAACACTGATAATAAAACAGCTTTGCATCACAGAAATAAATAATATTTTAAAGTATATTAAAATAGAATATTTTTTAAAAAATTGTAATAATATTTCACAATATTACTGTTTTTCTGTATTTTTGATCAAATAAATGCAGGCTTGATGGGCATATGAGACTTCTTTCAAAAACATTAAAAAATAGTAATGAAAAAAATTGGAGTGCTTCCATGTAAGTTGTAAGAACTAAATAAAGTACTAACTAACTGCCCCAGGGTTACACCCCTTATTTTCTGGGGTTTATTTTAACCCTTTATTCAGTACAGTTTATGGCGACTGTACTGGGGCGTTGGACGGTATGTGATGTGCTGTATGGACTGTTTTACACAAGGGTTACACCCCTTATATTCTGGGGTTTATGTTAACCCTTTATACAGTACAGCTTATTGCGACTGTACTTGGGCATTAGGACCCACTCAGGCCACAGGTTGGTCAGACCCACTGGCCTCTCCAGCACCTCTTCCTGCAGCTGCCCGGTCTCTTAGAAGGTCTCCCATCCAGACATAGACCAGGCTCAACCCTGATTAGCTTCAGTGGGTGTGCAGGTGAAAGCTTCAGGTTGACCGCTGCAGGTGGTCTATATATGGCTATATATTGATACAGCATTTAGACATGAAGACAAAATAGGTCATATGTAAAATTCAGAAAGTTGTTATTTTACGTTTTGTTCAATATTAATATAGGGGGCGATCTGTTAGTGTTTAATGTTCTATTAATTTGGATTGAAAATGATTTCTGGTATGTCTGAGTTTTTGGGGTTACCATTGTGCTGAAGAGTAGAGCCTGTGGTTAGGATTCAATACAAACATATGTTATTTATGTAAAAGCATAGAAAATTATGATTGGCTTTTGGTAAATGGTTTAAAAAATGCAGGTGTTCTTGTGCTATTGTTAACTAAATGTATATAATGTTAAAATTCACAAGATATAAAAGGTATAGTGCCTTATATATTGTGCGTGTGTACTATTTATATCAATGTTCTCAAAAAATCAATTCTTGGAGAGCCACAGCTCTGCACAGTTTTGTTCCAACCCTAATCAAACACACCTGATCCAGCAAATCAAGGTCTTCAGGACTACTAGAAACTGTTTAGGACAGAAACAAGATTATTTTTAGATAATTTTGCTTGTTTTAAGCAAAAACTCACTCCATTTTGATTTTTCTTCCCCCCAGAATACAAGAAAAATATCATGTTATTTTACTTATCTAGTAAAAGCATCTGTGTTTAAGAATTTTTAGATATTTAGACTGGAAACTGTAACAGCCAAAACTGTGTGTTTACATGCATCACATTATGGTGTGCTGTGCCCTTTAAGAGACTGATCACTTCACTTAACGCGCGCTATGCGGTGATGACGTAGAAGAACTACGTGACTGTGTAATGAGAACCACGATAGATGTATGTGCTCTCCAATTTTTGTTATAGTATTGCTTTATTTTTATTTGTAACGCTAAGAAAGAGTCAATCTCTCATGCATGTGAGGAGCGCGTTCCTGTGTACCTGCCATTAAACGAGTGGAATACAGACTTTTTCGCCTGCAAGCTCTTTCATTCTTTTGACTTAACTGGCGTTATCTGGGCCAAAAGCGTTACAAAACAATGCAAAAATACTAAATAAGAAAAACAATTTTTCCAGTATAATACTTTTACATTACAAACCCTGTGTTACAGCAACATGAGATCAGGCTATGTCACAGAAGTTATTTATTTATTTATTTATTTATTTATTTTTTTTTTTAAAGCTCTTAATGTGAAACACAAAGACATCAAGAATCAGCACATGAATCTCAACAATGGTGACAATCAAAAGTGTCATGCCACAATGCATGCTAGGAAAAATAGTACAAAACTCCCAGCATGCATCACAGCATTGTAGGGTCTGCACAGTCTCAAGGATGAGCAGGTCCCACCATAAACTGTGTTTAAGCCTCAATTCACGGAACTTTGGTTTGTAAATCTTACATCGATTCCGGCCCGGCAGACACTAATGGATCACGAGACTCTTTATGACTGTTTCGATAAGTCCCCTAACCTCTCCTCCGCGACTTCAAAGGGGGTGCAACACCACGGATCGGGTTTCTAGGGACCAGGTCCAAATTCCAAACGGTCATAAAAGGAAAATACACGCACACACCCACAGACACACACACACACACGGCTCCCCTACATAGAGACTATGCACAAACATTATACCTACAAATATGAATGTATCTGTCATTGTAGTGCTCGCTGCATGTATGTGTTACTAGTGTAGAATTGTAGAATTGACTGTAGTAGGTTAGTTTTCATGTGAAACTGTAGTAATAGAGTGTAAAGGGTATCTTCTTTATATGACGAGAGACACCTGTCGAGTTTGATTTCTCCGTAAAGCTGTGAATCCGAGCTATTCACTGATGTACGTTACATTTCTGTCAAATGCATCGTTCAGTGTTTAATAACACTATGAAGAAAATGCATTGATTCAACATACCATAAATTTATTCGGGAGACAGGACAAAGGAATGTGGAAACCCGCCAAATTGCAACGCTAGCATTGGAGGACGTTATCAAGAAGGCGTTCTGGTCTGTTGTCTTTAAAACATCATGACACGCGTCTTTTGGTGGCACAAGTTTTCTGCACGAGTTCCTGCCGTCAAGACGGACTCTCTTCTTTATTTTCCGGTCATATTACAACAGTTAAACCTTCATTTGAAACTTCGCCGAAACAACCTCCGGAAGAAGAAGCAACTATCAAACCGAGCGCTCCGAAACTCCAAGCACCCTGACTAACCTATGCAAGTATAACGTTGTTACGATTTTAAATACTGAGTTTCCTTGCTGGCTCCTAAAGGTGAACTGTTGCAATTTGACCTGCTTTGATCATCTCTTTCGTTTCTGCCTCTCCTTCTACTTTGTATGTATTTGTATTTACTTGTGTCCATTTAGCCGTATAACCTGTGTATTACCCGTTTCGTATATTAAACTCATTATATCCATGCTTTTTTGTGCACTTGCTCATTTTAGCAACAACCGAGTCACTTTAACGTTCTGATTCTAATATCCTTGCTCTATATTTGGAGGCTATGATAGAAAGTTAGTCTCCCGGCCCGAGAATAACATTTCTGTCGTGATAATCTGTGGATAATTTTCCGTTTCGGTGGACGAACTGATAGTTTCCCACATAATTATTAAACCAGAACTAATCATATATGTGATTGATTATAATTCGTTGTAGTTAATTCACCATATATGGTTAATTCCCCGTTGGGTCGATATATGAACGTCATAAAGCTTTCTGAATTATGATATTCATATTTCATCCATAAATTGATTAATAACTGTACATCGCTACAGCATGAATAAATTATGCAGCTGAATTATCCTATAATTTTTTTTAATTCTAACTATTTGCTTTTATTTTTTGCTGTGGTTTTTGTACTGTCTTTTAGTGGCTTTTTGTGATGTCCAGAGCTGATCTGACTGTTGGAATATTTTGTTGTCATCATTGTTGAGATTCATACGCTGATTGCTCATATTTGCGTTTGTCAGAATAGTTTATTGCTTTCTGCTCATGGTTTTTACTTTCAATTTTTTTGTTGGTTTTTGCAACAGTGTGATATCATGTTGCATTAAAACAGAGTTTGTATTTTAATTGTATTAATGGTACAACACAATTATTATACTCAAATGATGTCAGTGATTCAGACTACTTCGTGACAATTATAAAACCATCAATAGCTGCAAATCATCATCTGATCTCATTTCTGCTTTCTTTGTTAATGCAAATGTGTTTTACAAACACTCTGTCACAGCAGCCAGAGAAGACATTTCATTAATGTTAATCAAACAATTGTGGAATCATGGAAAACAGTTGATAGTTAACTATATATTTTTCCTATAGATATGGGTTTTGACTAGTCTGGGTAAACCCAGCCTGTTCTGCCGGCGATTTGATTTCGCTCGGCAACTCAGTCTGGAAACCCGTGCATTCATTTCAATTGCTTCCGTTACACTTTTGCGGGAACCAATCACAGACTGGCTTATCCACCTTGCTCGCTATTGGCGGGTACAACACGATGACGATAGAGAAGCGTTTTCAAACTCTATCTGATCTACACGTCTCTCGCACGACCGTCACTCCAAAATAACAATGCACAATCACAGTGACGCCGATTGAGTTAAGCATTACCTTATCTGAGAGAAATGTAGCAGAGCGTTGATCTGACAGTCTCTTCATAGGAAGATTACAAACGGCGATTGATGACACACGATGATTCTCTGCTGTTATTTTGGTGATTTGCTTCACAATGTGAGTACAGGACTCTTTTACTTCAATGCCCCTTGTTGGTAGACAATATTTTTATTATTTGCTCTATATGTTTTCGTCTCCCTGCTTCTTGAATCTCGCGCCGCCTGAGCTGACTGGAGTTCTTTTTGGTTGTCATGACAATGACGTAATGTTAGTTTAGGGCGGCTATATTCTGCGTTCATTTACACTGAACCAGAACAGTACAGAGTCGCCTTTTAACCTCTCAACGATGCTGCATGACTTCTTTAGTTAGCAAACAAATTGCTCGACTGGGTGTAAATATCACTCACTTTCATGTTTTTTTGTACAACCTGCAAAAATCGCTCGATGCCATTGCTGCTCCTGCAAACCGCTGATCAATGCTACAAACCAATACAAACTAACCCTCAATCAGCTCCCTAGTTCCCTAGGTCGTGAATCAGTACATCATGCAAGTGAATGTGGCTGATTCCCTGATCAGTGCCCTGACTACTGAACTAGGGAGCTGATTGAGACACACGGTAAACCTGTCTGGAGTTTTCGCATGGCTCTGCAAAGTACGTCACCCGGATCGTTGATCTGATTGGTTGAAGGACTATCCAATTGCGTGACTAATGCTCGTTGATCACGCCTCTTGTGCAGCAGAAAATCCATACAGACTCTCCAGACCAATGTTCAATTTTAAATTGAGCTTGGTCTGGTGATAGCCAGACTAGGTTTTGACTTGGTTTGTGCCCAATTTGTTGTTATTACCAGGGATTTTAAGGCATGGTTGCTAGGTGATTTTCTGATTTTCAAAATTGCAATAGCTAGTGGTCGTAATGCATTTACAATGTATGGAAAGAGCAGGTTTGACATTTTGATAATATCTCTTGTGTTATTTTGTGTTCCATAGGGAAAAAGTCATAGGAAAATGTTTTGAGTGACAAAATAATTTTCATTGCCCAACTGAGCCATCGTACATGCTGCAAATTGCAGCTCCGTACCCAGGTCTGTGGATACATGACAAAATTTTGTTAGTTCAATATATCAAATACATAAAACTCAAAAAATGCACTGGTTTGCATCTACTCAGAGAGCTTTTACTTTACTTTCTTGTCGCACCTTCTATGTAGTTACTTCCCAACTCTAAGATCACCCAACACACAGCAGCATTTCCTTTGTACAGCTTTGTACTTTTTTAAAAGTCATTTCCAACCCTTGTTTCCACTTTCTCTCTCTCTCTCTCACCTTCAGTCTACTGTACATGTCTCTGTTTTGCCCCTTGTGGTCTCTCCTTTCCCACCCTGCCTCAGTCTGCCACTCTCAGAAATCAATGGCATCTGACTTTCTGAAATATCCCCCTCTCTCTCCTCTCCGTGTAGCTCTGTGAGCACGGGGCCATTTCTAAATCCGCTGACCTCCACTTGTATCAGAATCCGCCACCATCTGCAAAGCCCGCAGCCTTCTCAGTTCTACAGTCGTGCGCAGCCTACCTCCGAGCGTCTCCAAACAGCCCTGACTCTCTGCCAAGAGCCTCCGCCAACACCAGAGCCTGACAGACAGAGGCACCTCCCGTCTCTCTGACCGCTTTCCCAGCTTTCAAGGTCAGAGAGAGGGGAAAAATCTCTGTACTTGACCCAAATTGGTCGCAATCTCGTGCCACTCGGTGTAATGTCGCCATTATGTGCCAAATGGGTAACCTTTACAGATTAAATGTGGAATTCCCAGCGGATGTCTGTTTCCTTGTTGCGAGCCCAGATTTAAAATTGAATTTGAAATGATTGACATTAAGGGACTGGCAGAGGAAGGATTTCAAATTGTCTTACAAATGACTCTGAACAGATTGTCATTCATAAAGGCTGACTAATTTATTCTAATGTAATCTACTTTATCATGTAATCTACTTTATCTTTATAATGTCTAAAATGCATTTTCATATTGCTTTTTCCAAATCTATTAAGTATTAAACTTTGGGGTGTAACTCCTCCTACATTCTTCTCCAGATATGAATGATGCTTAAATCATAAACTAGAATATTAAAAGTAAGCAAGCAGTCAGAACACACTAGGATTGTGGCGACCAGCACCACTTTTCCCTCAGAAAAGGTATAAATCTAACTGTTGTTATGATTTTGGTTACTGTACTGAATGACAGCTGATCTGATCATACTAACTCTATCATCGCCAGGGTATTTACTCCATTTATCTCAGCCTGCAGGTCTGTGTTAATGTCACGAGCATTAGTTAATCATGCTGGATAAGGTTGCAGTGTGTGCCAGCCGGCCCTGCAATTGTCTGATGCCATCATGTCAAGTTATACAAAATATGAATGCAGAATATGAACCAAGTAAATATAGTAAAAATACAGTAAAAAGTATAATATTGTGAAATTTTTTTACAATTCAAAATAACTGTTTTAGATTTGAATATAGATTACAATGTAATATATGCCTGTGATGGCAAAGTTGAATTTTTATTTTCACTACTCCAGTCTTCAGTGTCACATGATCCTTCAGAAAACATTCTAATTTGCTGATTTGCTGCTCAAGAAACATTTATCACTATCAGTGTGGAAAACAGTTGTGCTGATTTTACTGGAAAAGAAATATATTTGTTAGATTATAAATGTTTAATATACTGTTACACCGGTAGTGTATGTTTATATTAAATGTCAGTGTTGGGGAAATTTACTTTTAAAAGTAATGCATTACAATATTGTGTTACCACCCTAAAAAAGTAACTAATTGTGTTATTTAGTAAGCTTTTATGGAAAGTAATGCGTTATGTTACTTTTGCGTTACTTTTTCTCATCTATGCTGGGCTGTCTGTTTGTTCGTTTGTTTTTATAACAACATATAAGTTCTACTTTTGGTACATGTAAGGGCCCTTTCACACCAAAAGTGAAATGAATATGCCTGTATATGCAAATATATGCCTGTACAGTAGAGGGCGCAGTTAAAAAAAAAACAAGCATTTCAGCTGTGCTGCTGTTCTGGAATACAGAAGAATAGGATGCAGAAGTAAATGAGTAAATGTATGTTCACATTAAGTCTAGAACTAATCTAGAATACCCATCATGTTTACACAGTGCACACAACGCTGCTGCACTTATACTCCCAATTTCTCTCAACATGGGGACAGGAGAGCTGTCACTCAATAAATTGGAAAACAAAGTAACTTGCTTTACTTATTTGAAAAAGTAACTCAGATATTTTGTTGTAAATTTAAAAGTAATGCGTTACTTTACTAGTTACTAGAAAAAAGTAATCTGATTACGTTACTCACGTCACATGTAATGCGTTACCCCCGACAATGTTAAATGTAAACATCATTACATTCACATTTTAATGAAAGGGAAGCTGATCTTCTCATGCAGTCCTAAAGCAATCAACACTCTTGTTAAAGGTTCATTCAATTGTAATTATTTAGTATATTTTTCTTCATCTGTTCAAGCCTGTAATCTATAATTAAAGCAAGATAGTTCAATCAAATGCAATTCCACATGTGATTTTCTATGAGATCAAAGCGTCAATTTCTTGATTTTCCCAACCTCCCCAAGCGAATCAGACAGCATGCAGTCCAATCTTCTGACAACCTTGGGTCTGCTTTACTTTGAATGATACCGCTGGCAGCAGCTCTCCATAGGTTCCTCACATATACCGCAGGTGTGAAAAAATAATGTTTATAAACAGTGTTAATAATTCATCAGTGCTGACCTGCCTCGCAATGGCCTTGCTGCGAGAGGGGGATTAATAATTTGTGGATGTGAGAGTAAAAGCCCGCCGGCAGACAGAACTGACTGACAGACGCTATGAAGTGATCGCTGCGTCAGACAGGCCAGAGTACCGGACCACTACAACCTTCTAGCGATGGACCGACCACCATTACAGCACCGCCCGTGGCTGGAGCGCTGCATTTTTAACCTCTTGTACTTTCTCAAACCAACTGAGAAACCTTTGGAATAAGATTGTTTCTTATCTCTCTCTCTGTCTTTTTTTTTAATTTCAGTAAATACAATTTGCAAAGTCACAATTGGCCTACATCATTTCTTGTTTCCCTTAAAAGTTAGTTCACCCTAAAATTAAAATACAGTCATCATTTAATCAGCCTCAAATTGTTCCAAACTAACCCAAAACAGTTGATCAACCCCATTGACTTCCATAGTATTTTTTTTTTTTTCTCCATACTATGGAAGTCAATGGGGTTTTGTTAATGACATTCTTCAAAATATCTTCTTTTGAGTTCAGCAGAAGAAAGAAATTCATACAGGTTTGGAACAACTTGAGAGTGACTAAATGATGACAGAATTTTCATTTTCATTTCAACTATCCCTTTAATTTAAGTCATTATTCACTGAAAATCGTGGTTGAATGAATTTTTTATGGTACTTTTTTGTCCTTTTCATGGCCTTTGGTAGCCACCGCTCTCAATGCACTTTTGTTGTAAATTGCAGTCTGTTCCTTACACCGTTTTTTATTTTTCAGTTTTTTAGGGGTGAGCTATTGCTTTAATTTGAATCAAGACGTGCTTGTTAGTCTTGGTGCAGTGAAATTAGAATTTAAGCATAGCACACACTTCTTCTTTTTTTAAGAAGAATCTTTTACCTCTTCATTTTAACGAGTAAAGCTTTTCCAGCTCATGAAGGAGCATAATTGCTGTTTTGTGTGTGAAATAGCAAGAAGAGTTATTATGGTTAGTCCTCAACACAGCGAACGCTTCACCTATTAGCCCACACAACAGGCTCACAACACACTGATGTTTATTCAAGGATTACATCTCTTTACTGTGGCCGGAAACAAATTTGGTGCACATGTTCTTTTTTCATCCCAGTCAAAATTACTTCTTTTCTTTCTTTCGAAAAACAGCTCCTGGTGAGTCTTGTGGAAAATTAGTTTGGTGTGAAAATTACCCATACAGTAGGTATATCTTATATTAGCTAGCGCTAATCATTCGAGTACAGTGGCTTTGTCCACAACATGCTGGCCATGAGTTTAGGTAACTGTTGGGAACGCTGTAGTTTGCTAGAGTTTACTATAAGGTTACCACTGTGGTGAACAGTAGAGCATGTGGTTAGGTTTATTGATGTCCATTCCATAAATGAAGCAATCTTTTGAAATGAAGCAATTTTTTTACCATTTTATTCAGCACTCTGGTTAATCCAACTGAGAACAATTTTTTAGAGATATGTGACATGCTGAGAACTGACTGCTGATGGTTCACAAAGAGGGCAAAATGCATGTTTATGATGTCTTTTGCTGAAAAGCATGTTTTGAAATATAACAATGATCCAATGGCAGTAGTTCTCAAGTCAACAGCAGTGCACTGAAGTAAGTTCTCTCTTGAGTCAAGAGTCGGTTAATGGTTACAAGTAATGAGTTAATGAGTCACCAGTACACTGAACTGAGGAAATGGTTCACATTCAGACATGTCCGCAAAAAAAACGTTGAGCTGCTAATGCAGCATGCGTAAACCGAGTAGTTGACTCGAAAGGAGGGAAATTAAGCTTTTTTATGTAAAAAGATGAGTTGATAGTTTATTCATTTTATATGCCTTAGACTTGTAAAACATCCACACTTTACATACTTATTGGTTGCTTTAATTGTAGAATTGCATAGAGGTGCTGGTCATATAATTAGAATATCATCAAAAAGTTCATTTTTTTTATTGTAAATTATTTTTAAAAATGAAACTTTCATATATTCTAGATTCCCTACATGTAAAGTAAAACATTTCAAAAGTGTTTTTTTTTTACATTTTGATGATTAGAGCGTACAGCTCATGAAAGTCCAAAATCCAGTATCTCAAAATATTAGAATATTTCCTAAGATCAATCAAAAAATGGATTTGCAAAACAGAAAAGTTCAAGTTCTTTAAAGTATGTTCATTTGTGCACTCAATACTTGGTCGGCAGCACATATTACAGCAAATGACTTGCTCCTATCACAAATTACAGCATCAGTGAAGTGTGGCATGGAAGTGATCAGCCTGTGGCACTGCTGAGGCACTATTGAGCCTTCAGATCATCTGTATATTGTTGGATCGACTGTTTCTCATCTTTCTCTTGAAAATATCCCATAGATTCAGGGGTCAGGCATGTTGGCTGGCCAATAAAGCACAGTAATATCATGGTCAGCAAACCACTTGGAAGTGGTTTTTGCACTGTGGGCAGGTGCTAAAGTCCTGCTGGAAAAGGAAATCAGCATCTCCATAAAGCTTGTCAGCAGATGGAAGCATAAAGTGCTCCAAAGTCTCCTGGAAGATGGCTGCATTGACTTTGCACTTGATAAAACACAATGGACCAACACCAGCAGACGTCACGCCCCCCCCCCCCCCCCCCCCCCCAAGCAGCTTGGATTCTGTGCCTCTCCAGTCTTCCTTCAGACTCTGGGACCATGATTTCAACATGACATGCAAAAATTTACTTTTATCTGAAAAAAGGACTTTCGACCACTGTTCACTGTCCAGTTCTTTTTCTCCTTAGCCCAGGTAAGATGCTTCTGACGTTGTTTCTGTTTCAGAAGTGGCTTGGTAGTCCTTTTGCTGAAGATGTCTGAGTGTGGTGACTCTTGATGCGCTGACTCCGGCTTCATTCGACTCATTGTGAAGCTCTCCCAAATGTTTGAATCGGCTTTACTTGACAGTATTCTCAAGCTTGTGGTCATCCCTGTTGCTTGTGCACCTTTGCCTACCCAATTTCTTCCTTCCAGTCAACTTTGCATTCAATATGCTTTGATACATCACTCTGTAAACGGCCACCCCATTCAGTAATGACCATCTGTGACTTACTCTCTTTGTGGAGGGTGTCAATGATTGTCTCCTGGACCATTGCCAAGTCAGCTGTCTTCCCCATTAGTGTGGTTTCAAAGAACAAGAGATACCCGGAATTTATACTGTAGGGATGGTCATTTAATGAAACTCAAATGTAAATATTCTAATATTTTGAGATACTGGATTTTGGACTTTCATTAGCTGTACGCTCTAATCAACAATTTAAAAAAAAAAAAAAAAAACATTTGAAATGTTTTACTTTACATGTAGGGAATCTAGAATATATGAAAGTTTCATTTTTTAAAAATAATTTACAATAAAAAAATGAACTTTTTCACGATATTCTAATTATATGACCAGCACCTGTAGATGTTATTGTAGGATTACGAAAACAAACCAGTTCATTGAAACAAACTGTGTTTCCCGTACAACTATATAACTCGCTGCTACCATAGTACGACACATCGCTGAACAAATCAACTAGCTAATCACGACGGTTTCCCGAAACCGCATCGTCGCAAACCTGTCATTCAGCCACGTTGGTGAATGATGTCACGCAGGTGGTGGAGTAATAACTTCTTTGAATCCGTTTGAGATTGAATTAATGCTAGATTTTTTGCTATAAATTACGGACATGGCATCTGAGGACTAATTCTCATTTTTCTCAGTTATTTTGCTTTATTTACAGATTTAATCATAGGCTCGTTCTTATGGACTTGAGGACATGACACTCTTCAAAAACGGTGCTTAAAATCTCTTGACAAACTAAAATATGTAAATGTCATTTGTGTATATTTGAAATAAAAGATATACATTGCACTTATTGTTAGCTTGCTTATTTTGTTCAAGATAATGATTTTTTTAAGTCCACAATGGCATACAAACAAGAAACTATGCTTCTAACCACAGCTGGAGAGCCGTCGTTCCAACCACACAAATTTGCGATGCGGTTTCGGGAAACACCAAATTGTTGAACTATATTAGTAATGATACAACTTGTAATGTTAGTTGGCTAACAATGCTTTTGGGAAAAGCACCTCTGTCTGGTTTGTGGAGAAAAAAAAAAAAGATTTTCCTACATTAAATTGAGGAGGAAAAAAAAAAAAAAGCAAAGCGTTTAACACTATAAAGTTGCATGTATAAAGCTGCAGTGCATCCTCATCTGAACCACAGGCCCGGCTGTTCACTACAATGGTAACTTTCAAAACTGCAACAGCAGAAACCCCTTTAAATCTATAGCATAACAGAAGATCTACGTCTGGAAAGCTACGGGCAAGACGTATATATGGTGCGCTTGAGGAGACCTGCTGCACAAGCATACCAGCAGCTATCAACCTGAAGCTCGCCTGCACACCCAATAAAGCTAAGCAGGCTTGAGCGTGGTTAGTACCTGGATGGGAGACCTCCGGGGAAAACTAGGTTACTGCTGGTGGAGGTGTTAAATTTGTGATAGATGTGAAACTCGCGATAGCCAACAAGAGCAAGTTTCACCGACCGGATGTTGCGTGCTTATAGCTGAAACTTGACAGCCAAAAACATGCCACAAAAGTGGAGTATTGAGAAAAAAAGATGATGATTGAAACTGCTCTTATATCTGTGGTCTCCCACAATTTTAAAATTGGTTAAGATTTGAAAATTGTCTAGTGTGTCCCAGGCCTTAGATGAAATCAACCGAAGCATTAGTTTTGTATTATTGATTATAGCCTTGAGATTCTACAACATCTTTAACACTATTAAAATAATTTGAAAAACTTTTAAAGGTTATTTCGCAAATAAAATTCAAACTAGTTAAACATTTAAATGCAGACATCAAGAACCAGCGTATGAATCTCAACAATGGTGACAATCAACATAAAGCCTGTTGTTGCAGTACATTCTGGGTACAACCAATCAAAACTCATCCATGGCTCCCAGCATGCATTGCGGCATGAATACATTATGCAGCTGAATTATCTCAGTATTTTATTTTATTCTTAATATTTGCTTTTATGTTTGCTGGGGTTTTTTTGTGACTTTTTAGTTTAGTCTTGTTTTGTGATGTTCAGAGTTGATCTATGTTATTGATTGTCACCATTGTTGAGATTCATATGCTGATTCTTGATGTCTGTGTGTGTCTAAAGTTTGTTTTTTTCTGCTGATTTAAATCTGTTTGTAATAATACTGTTGTGTCTTGTGCTGTAGTGATGGGAAGTTCGGATCATTTTACTGACTCGGACTTTTGAGTCTCGTTCAACAAAATGAACGAATCTTTTTTCGAGTCATTTCGTTCATTTCGTTCATTTTAGCAAAATGTAATTAAAATGTTACGTGTTACTTCCCCAAAACATCTACTACTTATGCAAACGTTGATCCCACTACAAACAATACAAAACTACAATGCTATAAGATTCAGAAATGATTAATTCTTTACCTGAGTCTTATGACAAGCTGATTAAGCTCACCTCACCTCTTGTCTGACAAGTCTTCGGGTTTAAGTCATTCCTTAATGACGTGACAGGCAGTCCCATGCTAAACCAATGCAGTCTGAGCCGGTAAGAGAATTGATTAGTTCATTTCATGAGTCTTTCGGGTTTTTGAGTCGTTCCTTAAACACGTCACAGACCCATACACTAAGCCAATGCATTCTGAGCCGGAAAGAGAATTGATTAGTTCTCTTCATGAGTCTTTCGGGTTTTGAGTCGTTCCTTAATCACGTAACAGACCCATACGCTATTTCTGACATTTCTGTCACTGTTTTTGTTACTGAGGATCTGTGGTGTGTTATTATAAATAAATAAAGCCCTGTTATAAATAAAATATTGATTAATTTATCTTTTTGACTGTCTATCTGTAAATAAACACTAGGCTATATAATAATATAATAATCCAAGCCTACAATACAAAGTATTTATAGCCTAGTTTGTTCATTTTTACTCCAATTTTGAGTTTGCTGTTATAATAATTGCTTTTCCTAGGCAGACTTGACATATTGGTCTAATATAAGAAGATTGCTCAAAAAGGACATAATGACATAAATTAAAAGCAAATAACATTTTGAATTTGAATTATTAATGTTAGTTTAAAACATCAAGGTTATGATAACTTCAGCTTTAACAGTTGTAACACAAACTCAAACAAAACTGGAGAGTTAACGTTATTTACTAATAAATATAATGTGCTTGGGTCACACAGCATAGTGTATGGGTATGTCACGTGATTAAGGAACGACTCAAAACCCGAAAGACTCATGAAGAGAACTAATCAATTCTCTTTCCGGCTCAGAATGCATTGGCTTAGTGTATGGGTCTGTCACGTGATTAAGGAACGACTCAAAAACCCGAAAGACTCATAAAAAGAACTAATCAATTCTCTTTCCGGCTCAGAATGCACTGGTAGCGTATGGGTCTGTCACGTGAAACCCGAAAGACTCATGAAATGAACTAATCAATTGAATCATCAGGTGAACTACTTCTAGCAGTACAGAACCTGTAGAATATTGCACATGCGCGACTGAACGAATCACCCCCCGAGACGACTCCTTCTTCCCGAGTCACATTAAAGATTCGTTCAAAATGAACGAATCGTTCAAGAACGACACATCACTATTGTGCTGTAGAAACAGGACTGGTATAAATAAAATAATCACCCATATAATCAAAGTTATAATTCTTAATAAGATCATCAATCAGGCCACTACAAGATGGCTGTCATCATCAATCTATAACCATCATCACCTGATGAAATCTTCCCTTGAATTTTCTTGCTGTAACAAATGTTTTATAAAAACATTTTTACAGCAACAAGAAAAAAAACTAATATTAAAGAGTCAAGGGTCAAGAGCCCAATTAAAGCAAACGCCAGTCTCCATAATGGTGACTTATAAAACAACTGTAGATGTATGACAGTAATAAGTGAAGCTGGTAATGCTGTTTGTGGAGTTGTTCTGAGATCTTAAGAGAATATATATATATATATATATATATATATATATATATATATATATATATATATATATATAAATATATAAATAAAATTGCCAGTTTTTGTAGTAAAGTTTACTGTAAAAAAGAAGTTTGGTTACAGTATTGGAAAACACAAAAATTACTGTAAACAAACATCATACTGTATTTCTTGTGCATATGCACTATGAAGGCACCCAGCATGCAATGCAGCACAGCTGTAGAGTTCTTTTGATACATGTTGGTTTCATCTGTGCTGCTGAACTTATTTTCATGTTTAACAGTTTGTGTTGTGTTTTTTTAAAAATGAATTTGTTGAGTGTCACCATTGTGTTTTATACGTCGAGGATTGATGTCTGTGCATCATTTGGTGATGCTCATAAGAAAAAAAAATATCTTGTGTTACAAGATGATATCACAGCTTCAAAGCAGTTGCTTCACTATTGTGAGAGATCCACCTAGAAACAATTATTAATTTAAAACACATCATTGGTAAATATTTTTGCTTAAAATCTCCAAATTCGTTCTAAGAATAGTTTGATTACCTTAAAACAATTCACTTCATTTACTTCATATTTTGGCTTGTCATATTTTTAACAAATGTTTTCATTTGATTTGGCTTGACCAGGTCCATTAATAAGGTCTAAGATCCCAAGCAAATGGAACATTAATCACAATTATGGTGACTTCAAAACTCTGTGCCAGAAAGTCCAGGGCCACTTTTTAGTCCCAGTCCGTCCCCGGGGAAACGGATTTGTAAACAATTAGTTATTGAAACTATTAATAAGTTTGACCCCAAAGCGTTCAGTAAGATGTAATTAAAACAGAAAACAGGAGTAAACACTAGAAAGAAGTCATTGTGCTGTTTTCTCTCAGATATCCTCTGCTTATATACTGTATATGACATCAAAGTTTATTTCTGTACGTTGGCAGTCTGGAGTGGATCTCAGAAGACTCGTCTGCCTTTATGAGTCTCTGTTGTAGTCTGGGTCTTGACTACTTAAAGAAGCACCTTCACCCTTCAGAGTTCTTCTTGTCTTTGATGTCGGTCCTGTTCATGTGGGCCGAGGAGATGAACACATGGCCCATGCAATATCAAAATCATCTTTTTTTACATGTTGACTTGCAGTATGCAAATGTTTTAAACAGTATTGTTTTAACGTAATCATATGACCTCACTTCATTGTGTATTACGTGTTCAGTCTATAGGCATGTAGTGTTTCTTTAGTCTATGGCCTGGCATCATAATACAGCATTTATTTGTCAGTTTCGCAGATCCCAGTGAACGGGGATCATTTTGACAACGTTGTCGTCTGTACGCGGAAAATGCACAGGAAAAAACTTTTCCATTTTTAGTACATCATTGTCCTGTATATGGACCCTAAATGTTAAAAATTTTGTTGGATATAGCATCCGGTTCATGCAACGCATTGGAAATGGAAGGTCAAGTCGCATGCCTTGCATTGTGGGATACAGCATCCCATCTATTTTAAATGAAATGATTAAACAAACTAAAATCCTGACATTTTTAGACACAGATGGCAGTGTTTCCACAGAATGACCCCATAACAGTTTAGTTTCCTCAGTGTCCGATTGTAAAGTGCTGCAGATGTTCAGCTGTCATTACTGGAGACTGAGGGATAGTAAACCAGAAACAGAACTTCAGCGTTGGACGAAAGTTGCTGTTCAACATTTTGGTCCCTTTATTTATGTTATCACAATTCCAAGCAACAGAACCACCATGGTCATGAAATCACCAGCTCTACATACCACTTTGCTAGACAAATAATTGATAAATAATCATTGAAAAAAATTAAAATAAAAAATACACATAGTGGTCAAACAAAAAGCAGGCAGTGAATTCATTAAAATTCAAAAAGATAAAAAAATCACAGTCCAAAAAAAAAAAAAAGGTGCCATAACCTTTGTTTTCAGTGAAACATTCATATATTCTTCTGCAAAATACATTTCAGCAGTTCAGAAACAAATATCACAGTCAAGTCACAGTTTTCGTGCAAAACTCTTGGATTTACAGTTAAATTCACTTGCTTTTTATCACACTGAAAACATGTAGATGCAGAGTTTCGGAAAGCTTGAGGAGAAAAGCTTCTCAACCAAATTCTGGTTTACAAAAAAAGTTGTTGTGTTCAGTCGCCAGCTGTTTTTTAGTCAAAATGGAGCTACACAATGTTCCTGATAAGCATCTTGTCTATGGTTTGGTGGCAGTCCTTCTGTTTAATGTAAGAGTATGGCACTTCAAATCAAACGATGCAACAGGATTTACAAATACTGTAGATACAAATAAATGGGGGTGAATCTCACAAAAAAAAGTTCCAGGACATATTTCACAAAAAAGACAAAAAAACAAAAAAAGTCTTTTTTCTTTTTTTTTCTTTTTTTTTCATAAAGGCAATGTTTAAGTCTTTATTTTTTGTTTTTGACGATGTGATTTTTCTTTTTTTTTTTTGCCTTACAGTAGACAATTAACAATTGGGCAATTAACGGTCCTAAAATAGCCTCTATTTTCTTGATTCTAAATATAATTTCTTGTTATATATACAGTAGTATATCATTATTTGTGAGATTCACCCTTGGAGGTAACAGACATAAAGTGCAAATGACAAACAGAAAATACTTTAGATACATTTTTTAACGTTCACTGCCTACTAGAAACCAAAATGGCAACATCTATTTCTAGAAAGAACAAACACTAAAAGAAAAGACAGAAACGGCAATAGAACAAATATTACCCAAAACTTCCAACTTTCGAAAATCTTTATGCTGGTCTGTAGGCGAGCGGCATACGTGTGTGAGAAAGCAGGCAGAGTGAAAACGCACCAAAGGGAGGAACCACGAAAATCATCAGAATAACAAAAATATCCGTCCTCACGTTTCTCTGCAAATTTGCTTAAGCTTTGTTTTATTTATTTATTTTTTTTCTAATTTTCTTTAAATCTGTACAGAGCTCAGGGAAAGTCTATTTGGTTGATCCCAGCTGGCATGTAGAAAGAAGCTTTTTTTCACTGTTGTTCTTTACATTGATGGGTAACATTCAAGGCGTATAGCTAAAAAGGAAAAGGACTGTACAAGATCACTTCACGGTCCAGGATACACGCTCTGATGCTGGACATTGACAGAAGAAGAAAGAAATGGCAAATCATGTTTTGTTTTATTTATACAGTATTTTACAGTGAAGGGTTGAACTTTAGTTTCCTGTTCTCATCACAGAAGCTCAGAGGAAAGCCTGAACGATGAGTTTGTGATGAGATGAGATGTCATTCTGAGGAAGAAGAGAAGATTGCTTTGCTTGTTTTTCCCTCTTCTTCACCTTTCGTACGTTCAGAAGGCGTTCAAGCTCTCCAGAGCCACCTCGTAACAGAATTTGTACTGCTCCTACACAAAAACGGAAGCGACAGCAAAATGTCATTAGCAGTTCAAAGGCAGACGACGCTCAAGGGACATTTTCCCAATAACCCCTGCATTAATAATGCAGTATGATCATTATACGGTCACTTTTATTAGAGGAAAAACATCTGCTTATAATGGGGAAACAGGGTCAGCAGCCATACCTAGTTAATATATGATATTTTATATATATATATATATATATATATATATATATATATATATATATATATATATATTCTTAATTATTTTAGTATTTATTATTTTTAAAACATTTTTTAAAACTAATTTATTTAGAATTAATAAATTCAACAAATTTAACTACTTAATTTCTTCTTTATATATATATATATATATATATATATATATATATATATATATATATATATATATATATATATAAAGAAGAAATAAATGATTTATAATTCAAAATAAATTAGTTTTAAAAAATGTATTAAAAATAATATACATTTTTTAAGCAAGTATAAATAACAAATAAACACAACAAACACATACATTTATTCATATTTATACAGATTAATTTCTTTTCCAGGCCCGGAAATCTCAGTTTTAAAATTCCCTCCCTACTTCCAGGTTTTTAATGAGTAACCTGATGTTCTATTTTTGTCCAGGATCATATCAGATGCACAGCTGTGGAATTGTTCAGTTTCTCCAGCTGAGTTTCAAGTGTAATCGGTGGAAAGGTGCAGGACAGATGTCTAACTAACGTTCTTTCAGAATTGCAGAAAGTGCAGCTGTCTGTCTCAGGGGTTTGAGGTGAACCAATAATTACACTCTTTTTCTGTCTCAGAGCAGCAGACTCGAGGAACTGTTGCTTCAAATAGAACAAACTTCCTGAACTTACTGACTATCCACATATGTAACCAGATCACAGCCTTCATCTGGTCTAGAACATTATAGAACCATATGATGGCAAATAAAAAAATAAACTGGAGGAGACTTGTGACTGGACCTAGTGTAGAGGAATTGCAAATGACTAACAAAGAAGTGGCAACTCATGTTAATGGCTGTAACGTAACAAGCCTATTGGCATTTTTTTAAAAGGCCATTTAATATGTCCAGCCATATAATACTAAATATAAATACACATACTAAACCACATTAATTTAATGTGAGCCGATTGAAAGCATAATAATGAACAGCAGATATAACTGTAGTGACAGACAAGTGTAGCTCACCATTGTCTCCACCATGTTGGCTTTGTTGTTCCTCAGTGTCTTGACTGTGTGGAACACGTCCACGATGTTCTGCTGCTGGATCATCTCACAGATGCTACAGATGGCACAAAACGTCCCGCTGCGTCCTCCACCAGTCCTGAAGAGATCAACAACAATAAGCCATGAGAAACAAATCACACATCCCATAATGTCACAGATAAGCAGAGTTAATATCCCATAAAATCACAGCTTGACTTGTGCTACATTTCTGAAGACCATAGGCCTCACAGCTCCAACCTTAAAGCTGAAGTGTGTCATTTTATTTTCATGTTAAAACAGTTTCTCGTATCCCAGTGTCACGTGCAGCCATTAGCATGTTGATTTCCTTAAACAATACAAACATTGGTGCTAGAGGTCTTCACGGGTCCAAAAATTCATACCCGAACCCGAAGAGACCCGTAAATGTGCTACACGGAACCGACCCGGCCCGACTATTATTTTGAAAGTTGGACCCGAACCCGTGCAGAACCGAGAAATGCCATAAATGTACTACCCGGACCCGTCTAAGATGGACCCGAACCCGACCGGACCCGTCTGGACCCGATCGGCACATAGGTCTATTCCACAGCAAATTGCTATTAATAAGTCAATAAACAAGTTGCGAAAATAAAACGTGTTGTCTTACCTAATATTAGTAGGCTATAGCTTTCTCCCTTGTACCTGACTGTGATGCACTTGCCAAGAAAGTTCATCCGTTATTCCTCTCTTGCTGATTGAAATGCTTAATCCACTCATTATTCCAGCTTTAAAAGTTCACTTGCTGTCACGATGACAAATGCGACTTTGCAGTTTTGCATTATTTCGTTGTATCTCGAGACTCGAGTCAACTCACATAATAAAATAACTTTGACTGTTTACCCTTTTGAACTATAATAACGATTGCTTGTTCAGTGACATGGCCACTGACATTAGCATTACTTATTTGCGGTCATTTCTGTGCTTTCTGAGCCGAGTCTGACCAAAACTTTAGATATAACAAGACGGCATAATGTTATTATAAAAACAGGAGAAAGAAAGTGCGCTCGCATGAGACATGCGCGTTAGCTGGAGCAACCTGAAACATAAGCTTTAAGCGTCACAGAAAACATTCGTGTGATAGTTCATATTTTGTTAATGATTTGAAATAGGCTATGTTATTTAAATGCGAATGTGCAAGGCTACAAGCAGTTCTTGAGATTTGAAGTTTGTTTGCATTACTGTTGCACACGATAGGAATAGTAAAACTCGATGATCACCGTTTGCTTGCATTAACTCCTCCCGCTCTGCTTCTGATGGCTGGGGTCGCTCGTGTTTTTCTTCACCTTATTTCCCAGCTCATACTTTGCAAGTTACAAAACACGCACAGCGCTGACTGACTCCCAACACGGCCGGGTGATCTCCGAATCAGATCGGCTCGGGTATACACACAATGTTAATCAGACCCGGGAACCGAAGTAATAGATTAGGACCCGACCCGGACCCGGCTGACCATTTAAAATATAGTCCCGAACCCGTACGGGTCCCGGGTCCTCGGGTCTCGGGTCTTCTTTGTAGACCTCTAATTGGTGCCATATAATGCACGGTTTAGAAGAATAGTCTTTATCAGAATTAAGATGGACTGAGGGTTAGTATTTGAGTCTGCACGTCTGTTCGAACAGAGGACATTGCCGAAATAACATTAAATCAAATAACTACCACTGATCACGGGTCAGTTTTACACATGATTGGTATCAGTACAATAATGTGAGATAATCACACAGAGAATCGTCTTCAAAGTGAATCGTGCGGTTTGCAGAATGTCAGCATTACTGTGACATTTTTAAATTATTTCTCTCGGGGAAACTGCTCTGCATTCAACAGCTGAACTTTTTTGACAGTGATGGGAAAGTAATGAAGTTGTCAGATCTTTTGTATCTCTCTGGCTTTAATTTGTGACGGTGATAAGATTGTCCTTGGCTCAAAGGCTGTGCGGTTTTATCCTTTAGTCCTTTTAAAGCTGCAGTTTTAATCTATGATTCTGTATCAACTGGTTTAAGGTGCACACAGACTTGGATGAAAAGCTATGAAATACACATCTTGAATGATCAAAATTTGCTGTATTAAACTTGTACAAGCTATAATAAACAGTGTCTTACATATGACAAAACTATAGAGATATCAGTCTGACATTAAGTACATAAATTGTACAATTGTGATATGATCACAAATGCATTATATTTCAGGTTTATACAGCTGCTGGTCATATAATTAGAATATCATCAAAAAGTTGATTTATTTCACTAATTCCATTCAAAAAGTGAAAATTGTATATTATATTCATTCATTACACACAGACTGATATATTTCAAATGTTTATTTCTTTTAATTTTGATGATTATAACTGACAACTAAAGAAAATCCCAAATTCAGTATCTCAGAAAATTAGAAAATTACTTAAGACCAATACAAAGAAAGGATTTTTAGAAATCTTGGCCAACTGAAAAGTATGAACATGAAAAGTATGAGCATGTACAGCACTCAATACTTAGTTGGGGCTCCTTTTGCCTGAATTACAGCAGAAATGTGGCGTGGCATGGAGTCGATCATCGAGTCTGTGGCACTGCTCAGTTGTTATGAGAGCCCAGGTTGCTCTGATAGTGGCCTTCAGCTCTTCTGCATTGTTGGGTCTGGCATATCTTATCTTCCTCTTCACAATACCCCATAGATTTTCTGTGGGGTTAAGGTCAGGCGAGTTTGCTGGCCAATTAAGAACAGGGATACCATGGTCCTTAAACCGGGTACTGGTAGCTTTGGCACTGTGTGCAGGTGCCAAGTCCTGTTGGAAAATGAAATCTGCATCTCCATAAAGTTGGTCAGCAGCAGGAAGCATGAAGTGCTCTAAAACTTCCTGGTATACGGCTGCGTTGACCTTGGACCTCAGAAAACACAGTGGACCAACACCAGCAGATGACATGGCACCCCAAACCATCACTGACTGTGGAAACTTTACACTGGACCTCAAGCAACGTGGATTGTGTGCCTCTCCTCTCTTCCTCCAGACTCTGGGACCCTGATTTCCAAAGGAAATGCAAAATTTACTTTCATCAGAGAACATAACTTTGGACCACTCAGCAGCAGTCCAGTCCTTTTTGTCTTTAGACGCTTCTGACTCTGTCTGTTGTTCAAGAGTGGCTTGACACAAGGAATGCGACAGCTGAAACCCATGTCTTGCATACGTCTGTGCGTAGTGGTTCTTGAAGCACTGACTCCAGCTGCAGTCCACTCTTTGTGAATCTCCCCCACATTTTTGAATGGGTTTTGTTTCACAATCCTCTCCAGGGTGTGGTTATCCCTATTTCTTGTACACTTTTTTCTACCACATCTTTTCCTTCCCTTCGCCTCTCTATTACTGTGCTTGGACACAGAGCTCTATGAACAGCCAGCCTCTTTTGCAATGACATTTTGTGTCTTGCCCTCCTTGTGCAAGGTGTCAATGGTCGTCTTTTGGACAACTGTCAAGTCAGCAGTCTTCCCCATGATTGTGTAGCCTACAGAACTAAACTGAGAGACCATTTAAAGGCCTTTGCAGGTGTTTGAGTTAGTTAGCTGATTAGAGTGTGGCACCAGGTGTCTTCAATATTGAACCTTTTCACAGTATTCTAATTTTCTGAGATTCTGAATTTGGGATTTTCCTTAGTTGTCAGTTATAATCATCAAAATTAAAAGAAATAAACATTTGAAATATATCAGTCTGTGTGTAATGAATGAATATAATATACAAGTTTCACTTTTTGAATGGAATTAGTGAAATAAATCAACTTTTTGATGATATTCTAATTATATGACCAGCACCTGTACAGCACATTCCATATAACATTGTTCTACTATGTGTTCTTCTCAGTTTCATTAGTCAAATCTGCTCCTCACAGGGTTTCACCATTCAAGACTAACTCATTCATACATTTACATGTTTATGGGTCTGTGCATAATAGCCTTGTGTTGTGGAGGTCACACTCACAGGCAGTGGACCACCGTGCGTCCATCTCCTCCGTCGTACTGCTCCTGCCACTTGGCCAGTCGTCTGACCAGCTGCAGGATGGAGCGTTTGGACAGCGGCGTATCTCTGTACGCTGGCCAACCAATGAACTGGAAATGCTGGACCAGCCGGTAGCCATCTTGTGGCTGGAAGCAGAACAGGAGACATTTTGAGAACATTTATCCAGAAACCATTAATGTCAACTCATGTTTTACAAAGTACCTACATTTCTTGCCGGAACCGAGACTCGAACCCATGACCTTTGGGTTACAAGTCAGATTCTCTAACCAAAATGCATTTTTATGTTGACTTTAACATCATAGTTGTTTCTCCAATTGCAGTTGGATTAAATAGGCAATATTATGCCCTTTTACAGTTTTATGAAGGTTCAAAAAACACCATATTTTTCCACATATTTGATATTGTTGCAGCACCTCTCTTCCCAGTCTGTCAGTAACGCTCTGGGGTGCGTTTCCCAAAGCGAACTATAGTCGCAAGTTCCGTCGTTACCAATAGAGTTCAATGGGACTTACGACCATGGTTTACCAACGATGCTTTCGGGAAACTCACCCCTGTTTAGTTGGTTGTAACGCTCTGATTGGTTGGTTGGACCAGTGTGCTGTGACTGGTCAACCACTTTGAGCATGTTTGGGAAATGTCATGCCCTTACCATAACCTTTTCAACACACTATTAACGCAACTCAACCAGGCCTCGTTCCTTTTATTTTGCATATGCTTTGGGCTGGAATTATTTAAATTAGGAAAATTGTGACATGTTCATGGTGTTTCAGTGAGTTCAGAAACAGTGCACACCGATATAGAGAATAACTCCCTTTGGACTGACTTTGTGCTTTGTAACTTTGCAGTCCTCCTTCATGCTCAGACAAAAACATCTCTACTACATTACTACTACTCCGATTGTTCTTCAGATCACAACATGGTCTCAAACTGCACTTGGATCTGCCAAGATACCGAAGTCTACAATCCATTAGAGATCTCAATTTGAACTCAAACATTTCTCATCAATCATCTCTCAAGACCAAATGATCTGAGCTGCTATTCACATATAGCTCTATACTTTCACTGGATGTCAACTATTGACTCATTTATGTCTATTTTTATCTCACTGTTTTTAAGGAGAAACATCTGAAAAAAAAGGTGATATTTAAATGAAAAATAACTGAGAACTCAGTTAATTCTCCTGAGCTTTGAAGGAGCAACCTTGGAAGAACAAGCAACGACAAGCTGGTGAACGATTGTAAGCATTTTGTCTGGATATATAACACTCACAGTACCTCCAAATCTTGCAGTGACACTGAAAAGCATAAAATAAAACATCAAAACAGAAACGAAAGCAAACAGAGACGTCAGCTGGATACTACAGTCAGACCGGATCAGCTAAATGAGAGTCATATTACACACAATTTGCCATCGATGGAGCCATTTCATGGCAAATTTGTGATGCTGTGGCACTTATTTATTTTGTGCCGCTATGCTGCGCCGGCAGTGATTAGCTACCCGGTAAACCTCGCCTGTCACCAGCGGTTAAAGAGAATGAGGGGGAAGAAAAGAGAAGGGAAGCAGGAGGAGGCGGGATGAGTCTTGGAACACGTCAAGCTTCAGTAATGACTGCTAATGTGCACAAACAGAACGCTAAAGCTGGAAAAGAAGAAAAATGACGATCTGCTGCACAAAACTGATCCATGGATTATATCAGCTGTGGCAGGATGGTGGTCAAATAGTTATATGATTTTTGTGCTCACGCACATGTGGCTGGCAAAACGAATCACGTTCAGAGACGCATGAGATGTGCTGAGTGTTGAAATCATGAGGATTGAGAAGGAATATAAAGTCGTGGCCCCTTTTTGGATTAACTTAATTTCTCACTTCACTAACTCAGGGTCATAATCTCAGCTGCTGTTGATTTACTGTCACATTAGGAGTCAAATCAAAGTGACTTAAGTGAATTTTTATCTCCTCTTGAGCTGTAGGATTTTTGCTTTACAAAGTGGTTTTATTTTAGTAAGTCAGTAAGGATTGTTTGACAGTGGACTTTCACCTTTAAAAAGTTAATTATTATTATTTTTTTTAATCAAAACACTAAAGTTTAGTGTTTTTTTGATAATGACAGTACTTTTTGACAAATTGTTTGATACCGATACTAAAAGGGATAATTTGTTCATCTTACTGTTGCTATGGTTTCCTCCTCAGGTGAACGTGACTTCTGTTCACAAGAATCTATTTACCAGCAGCAAAAAATACACACTATCTTTTGTTGCTGAAATGTTGTTTGGAAAAAGTCCTTTATGAAACTGATTATTTAAGAATTTAGTCAGTCATTATCACAAAATAATCCCCTTCATACACTAAATTGCCAAAAGGTTTGGGACGCCTGCCTTTATGTGCACATGAACTTTAATGACATCCCATTCTTAATCTGTAGGGTTTAATATGGAGTTGGCCCACCCTTTGCAGCTATAACATCCTCAACACATTTCTGGGAAGGTTCCACAAGGTTTATGGGAATGTTTGACCATTGTTCTAGAAGCGCATTTGTGAGGTCAGGCAGTGATGTTGGACGAGAGGGCCTGGCTCTCAGTTTCCGCTCTAATTCATCCCAAAGGTTTTCTGTCGGGTTGAGGTCAGGCCAGTCAAGTTCCTCCACGCCAAACTCGCTCATCCATGTCTTTATGGACCTTGCTTTGTGCACTGGTGCGCAGTCATGTTGGAACAGGAAGGGGCCATCCCCAAACTGTTCCCACAAAGTTGGGAGCATGAAATTGTCCAAAATGTCTTGGTATGCTGAAGCATTAAGAGTTCCTTTCACTGGAACTAAGGGGTCAAGCCCAACCCCTGAAAAACAACCCCACTCTGTAATCCCCCCTCCACCAAACTTTACATTTTCCACAATGCAGTCAGGCAAGTACAGTTCTCCTGGCAACCGCCAAACCCAGACTCGTCCATCGGATTGTTAGACAGAGAAGCGTGATTGGTCACTCCAGAGAACACGTCTCCACTGCTCTAGGGTCCAGTGGCGGTGTGCTTAACACCACTGCATCCGACGCTTTGCATTGCACTTGGTGATGTAAGGCTTGGAAGCAGCTGCTCGGCCATAGAAACCCATTCCATGAAGCTCTCTACGCACTGTTCTTGAGCTAATCTGAAGGCCACATGAAGTTTGGAGGTCTGTAGCTATTGACTCTGCAGAAAGTTGACGACTTCTGTGCACTGTGCGCCTCAGCATGTGATTTTACGTGGCCTACCACTTCATGGCTAAGTTGCTGTTGTTCCCAATTGCTTCCACTTTGTTATGATACCACTAACAGCTGACCATGGAATATTTAGTAGTGAGCAAATTTCACGAATGGACTTATTGCACTGGTGGCAACCAATCACGGTACCAAGCTTGAACTCACTGAGCTCCTGAGAGCGACCCATTCTTTCACAAATGTTTGTAGAAGCAGTCTGCATGCCTAGGTGCTTGATTTTATACACCTGTGGCCATGGAAGTGATTGGAACACCTGAATTCAATGATTTGGAGGGGTGTCCCAATACTTTTGGCAATATAGTGTATCAGGGGTATATCATATTTTGATCAGAAACCAAAATGAAGAGGTGTTTATTTTTTACGTAAATATTATATATGTATATTCACACATATCATCGCTGTCGGGCAGAAGCATCGTTTCTCCATATTTCGTAATTTTTTTTTTCATTATTCATTACTATTGGTCACCCTTTATATCTGTTTGTGGGTTTTACAAATATTTAACCAATGAAAAGTATTAAAAGGAGTTTGAGAGTAAACCTCATAACTCCACCCGCTTCAATCTTGAATAAAGTGCCTCACACACTTTGGACTGTCTTAGCTTGTTAGCAATGCAACGGTATATAAAGAACTGGTTCTTTGAATAAGTACAGCGTTTTCCTTATTCAATAAACACTATATATAAATGAAGACTAATGTTTGGTGTATTTAAAAAGTGCAAAGAGTGTTTCAGAGTAGCATTTGTCATCAAATCATACCCTTTGTGTTCATCTTAAATAACATGAGATATGACATAAAATGACATAAAAAACTGAGTGTCCACATAGCTGCAATAATCTTTATAACCTGTAAGTTGATGAAAACATAATGCAATGCACTTACTGTCATTCTAACGATGGACAAAACACACGTCAGAAAATGTTAATAATATATAATGATACATGCAAGTGTCTGACCATATATAAAGCCACAATATCGACTTTGACTACACAGTGTTTATTTATTTTAAAAATACAGTGATTTTTTCATTTCCTTTTTGGAGACAAAAGGTTTCCGCCTTATGATACATAAAATATATTAATAAATATATTAACAATATTACTGTTACAACTGTATTTTTATCAAATAAATGCAGTCTTGGTGAGCAGAAGAGACTTCTTTCAAAAACAAAAAAATCTTACAGACCCAGACCTTTTGAATGGTAGTGTATATATCAGATTTGCACCGTGGTCTGAAATAAACACTGACAGCGCTCTGACAGACCTGACTGGAGCTTGAGGATCAGCAAAGGATCAAATGACGGAGTGAGAGGCAAATCAATGAACACATTTCTGCCTCAGTCACGCAAAGAGCCATTAAACATCAACACCCAACAGCCCCTTCCCTATGCACTGACCCTACTTACCCGTGCCATGTTGCAGATCCTAAAAATGCGATTGATAATGTCCTCATCAATGTCGGCGGAGATGAATTCAACCTGAATGGGGCCGTAGCAGCAGGAGCCTTTCTCTGGCCAGTACTGCATGCAGAGCTGCAGCGGGGGCAAAAATTACAGCAAATAAGTACACTGAACAGAAGTTCACATCCAGACAACGTGACTCAATAATGTACTTAGAGCTCATGAGGCTGAAATCTAAAGAGTGCAGGAGAAATAGAAATAACTCAATAATTTTAAAGTCCACTAATCTGAACTTAAATTGCAGTGTGCCAAAGAAATCTGTTCCAATGATCCCTCACTTACTCACTCAAACTTAAATGAGTCACATCATGATAAATCAAATTTCCTTTGATCTTCTGAGATAAAAGAGTTTGTTATAATATGAAAATATCCTGTAACTTTCAGAACTCAAGAAAAAGAATGGAGAACTAAGTGAAAAAGACCATTTACTGAAACTAAACAACTGAATCATCTCATTCTGAACTTTTGCAAATTTCTGACAGAAAACTAAAATGTAGATAATGATGGAAACAATAATACAATCAGGTTATATTATCATATTAAAAAGTTATATTTCATATAATGTATACTGTATATGAATGTATATGTTTCATATACACACGTACACTACAGTTCCCTGAGGCTGCATTTATTTGATCAAAAATACAGTAAAAACTGTAATATTGTGAAATATTACAATTTCAAAATAACTGTTTTCTATTTGAATAAATGTGAAAACAAAGTTACATTTTCAGCATCATTACTCCAGTCTTCAGTATCACATGATTTTTCAGAGATCATTCTATGTTGATTAGCTGCTTAAGATTTATTTATTATTATTAATACTGAAAACAGTTGTGTTGGATATTTTAGTGGAAATCAATTTTTCAGGATTCTTTGATGAATAGAAAGTTCAAATTAACAGCATTTATTTGAAACAGAAACATTTTGTAACATTATAAATGTCTTTACTGTCAGATTTGATCAATTTAATGCATCCTTTCTGAAAAAAAAAAAAAAAAAGTAGTGTATATTTTATATAAATTATTATATTAATACATGCATAAAGACTTTTTTGTTTTAGATTGCATTTTTGGATTAGCCCTCCTTTTCGGATTGACAATCATCCCCAAAACGTAATCCAACACTATGAGGAAAACAAATCCTATCATCCACCTCAAGAATTGCAATAGAATACAAACGGAGGCGAGGGTCAAGTACTTCACATACCTGCGCAGCGTCCATTTCGTTCAGCATCACAATGGTGGAGCAGTTGTAGTCGAACACTAGCCTCCAGAAGTCGGCCACGGTGTTGGGCAGAGGGTGCTGCGTTACGATGAAGGCCGCCGGCTGTTTGTGGCTCTAGAGCAATCAATAAGAGAACAAGTTAACTCTTCCTTCCAGCACTGAAGATGTGCCTGGACCCAACACATCCCAACGTGCCTCACATGTGTAATGACCAAAACTAAATGGAGACCTGCAGAGGGACAGGAAGCACAGAGACTGAGTGATAACCTTGCCAGGGTATTCATTGACATGGACTGCCGAGTCTCTGTTTGAGACAAACGCGCACGCACTCTTCTACCACGGGTCGGCCGTTCAATTCATTTGCTGCTTATCTTCTTTTTTTCATCTTGTTGTTCTTTATCTGAGGTGCGTGTCTTCTGTCTTGATTATCCTTTTTGGATGCTGCGTGAAGATGCTGGTTTATGGTACGAGTGTGATTACGATCTATGTGTGGAGATTACGGAGATGTGATCTAATCTTGTATTTGTTAAATTGGCTTGTTTATGAGATTGTCACTGTGTGATCTCCTGGGCGTTCTGCTCCGCTTACCTGGGATTTATCATAGTGCACTATGGGAAGTGAAGTAACATATTGTTTTTTGGTTATTTACTATAAAAAATTGACTTTAAAAAATACTTTTTTACGTTTTATAAATCTAAATTCCTTCTTAAGGCCCATTCACATCAAAAACGATATAATGATAACTGTAACTATAACGATAACTATATTAGCATCTACACCAGCAAACGATACCGTTCTGTTTCTAATAAGCAAGAGCAGTTTGCCACTTTAAATGCTTGAGCTCTTTAAAGCAGGATAGATTCTGATTGGCTGTCAATGTTTTTATCGTTCATCAGCTATCTTTTACTCTGTGTCGTTATAGTATATTATACTTTACACAACAGTTCTTTCTGGTTCTCGAATCTGATTAGCTGAGAGCCGTGCGATATTCTCCCAGCATCAGCACTGGTACCGTTTCACCATTTGTATCGCTCCACGAGCAAATCTACCATATTTTTTTATAAATACTACTGTTGTTATGTCACGAAATGTAGTTTTTAAGAGTTTTTTTAGGCAAGAATGTAGTTATTTAGACCTCAAATATGTGAGAAATATGCTAACGCGAGCTCATGTACCCACAGAGAACAGCTTCATCTCAGTCAGTCCTTTGTGTATTTGCAGCTGGCTCTTATACAGATAGTGGTTAAACGTAATTAATTTGGGGTATCAGCTATACTAGATTTTTTACATTCAACAATGTAGGCCAGGTGACACCTAACAAAGCACTCAAACTTACGTCCATCAGCGCTGCATTGATGTAGTTGCTAGACTCGCCGTCAACAGAAATGAGGAAAGGCAGGCAGCGGTCCACCGCGAGGACGTCCATGCTGCGGTTCTTATCGTGGTTACGCGGGAGCAGACCCACGCTGCAGTCCTCCGGACGAACACGCGGTGTCACTATATTCAGAGTCTGAGGAAGAACACATGAAGCACTGTAACATACATCTTTAATACACAGAAAAACAAACTGATCTCAAACATAAAGCTACTCTTGATCTTACATGGGGAAAAAATGGCGCATTTATAAAACCAATTCCACTCGCGCTGCTGGTCCAACCACAACCAATGCAAATATTTTAGTAAACTGAAGGTCAGTCATTACTTATGTATAAGACACTGGAGAACATAAAGACGTTGAGAGAGAGGCAGATGGAAAGAGAGACAGAAAGTGAAAAATGGCTTACAAGAGAGAAAGATGCAACGCTAGAAAGAAAACGAAAGATCTGGGAGGAAAGAAAGATAGAAACATATTCATCATATTTTATGAGACACCTCACAGATCTGAAGCTTTGCTTCCCCTCAGACGGCAGCAGCTTGCTCATTTCACAGGGAATACAAAACATAAAGGCACCATGAAAAGAAATAGCTCAGCTCTGGGCTTTATGGGGCTCTAGCAGCTCGGCATTGGCTCGTAAAAATGCGCTTTCTCCCCCGATGTCTGAGTCACTGTGTCTTTGCTCACCTGCCTCATCTAAATGCATTAAGGAAGCCACCGTGCTTTGCCGATTGACTTATTTAAAAGCACTTTGAATTTAGGAGAAATCATGATGAAATCACACCAGAGAGCTTGATAAAGTTGTTAGAAATAGCTGCGAGGCCTTCAGCCATAATACAGTACTGCCAATCGACAGCAAAAAACCTTGGAGGATTCAGTAAATTAGGCCTCCATGTGGGCTGCTCACTGATTATAGTTTAAGAGCTGCAGGAACACAAAACATAAAGCTTTAAAAACACGTATGCTCCGACTACTTTTAAGACTCGGAGGAAAGATAGATCACAAATGGGATCTCTTCAGTGTCTCAACTGTTCCTCCTAGATTGGAATGAGATTGAATTGAGAGCAAACGGAGGATGATATTCTGAGATACCGGGAGTTCTTTCGGAGGAGATTTCAACAATAGGTTGTTCGCAGTCACGTGGTTCTGGTGATGCGCGAAATTAATGTGGAGGGCAAGCAGTGAAAATTAGAATGGAAGAGATGGAGAAAAGTCTGTACTGTGCTGGTTTAGAAAGGTATAAACAGAAAATCACAACATATTTTCGACCTTATGTCATGAAGAGGAGCGATTTTTCTACTGAAATGAAAGACTTGACTGCCACCGAGGAGGTAGATATAGAGAAGGCGAAGCTGCCGTCACGCCGCGTTCAGTTCTAGTCTGGTTTGTTTATATCGTGCTGCCTTTCTGTTAGTGAAGTTAAGGCAGTGTTTTTGGATTTTCTGTCGTGATTGTGAAAATTGTCGCCATTGTAGTTCATTTATGCTGAAACAAGAATTGCAACAGGAGCTCACATCATCGTTCAGGGAAAAAACTGGATGGTGTAAAAACACAATAAGGGAAGCAGGTTGAGGAGGTGATGGGGAGACGCCGTATAGCAAATCTAATAATGTCACTGATTGAACCCACTTCCTATCAATAAAATAATCACATAGCTGAGTGTTTTTGAAAGTGTTGTATTTTGTTTGGTTTAATAATTAACATTACATTTGCGAGTATGACTCTCACTCGGCTTGTGAATGAGCATAACTTGCACGCAGCCACTTCAAAACTGTTCACAAGCTTCTATGGGTTTGATTTTGGTTGTCATTTGTTGAAATAAAAAAAAATAAAAAATAAAAAAAAATACAATGTGTCAGTGTCTGTCATAGACTGTTAAAAAGGGTGTCTGTCCGCTGAATGCCCCTCCGATTCTACTCCGTGGTCATATGGGAAAGTGAGTATTTAAAAGAAAACATTAAAACTATAGTAACATTTACACCCTTTCAACCAAGAAATTGATCGACTTCTGTCAGCTTGTTGAACACATTTTTTTTTTTATTTGGACATTTTCTACCATATGATGGCTGAAGCAGCAGCACGTGACACTGTTTTCACGGTTACCAGATCAACATTTTAAATGGAATTCTACAAAACGGAAGTGAAAACACCAAATGATCATGCAATGAGATAAAATAGCTTCTCTTCTCTGCAAACGATACCATGAAGAATGTGAATATTTAACCAAGTCAAAAAGGTAAGCAGGTGTCCATATTCATTTCAGTATCAGCAGACGCAAAACGCTATAAAAGGTGACGACTTTTAAAGTTAAAAAACGATATAAGTTACATAAACGAAAAAAGCTCATTGTGGTTTCTCGGTTTGATAGATTTGAGCAACCATAAATGACGCAAAACATAGGAATTTTGAGTTTGTGATAGTATTCCTATATAGAAAAATCACTCCAGCCGCATTTTGCGCTGCGGCAATGACGTCATGTGCAAACAACCTATTCCACAAGCTACATTTCCATTTACCTATTTTTAAGCAAATGTTGGGATATTGCATGAAAAATGTTGGATGGAAAGCCAAGAAATATATGTGCTCAATTGTGGTGGATAATTTTTTTATCCAACAAAAAGACAAAATACATTGGAAAGACATTTACTGAATAAATCCCTCCATGCTCAACAAAAAAACTCATGTGACTTTGCCTTAACAGAGGATGTGATTGGATAGCTGGACTTATCAGCAGACCAGTTTTATTGCACAGGATCTCAAATGTTGGTTTGGTCATTCTCAAATGCCTGAGCCAAAGGTTTTATACGATATTCCAATTAAGTTAAATTCGTAACTTTAGATGGAAACATAGCTACAGACTGTGCTCAAATCTGCAATTAAAAGTCTACAATTATATGTATGTCTACAATTGTCTCATTTGTGTCTCCTGAGATAGAAAAGATCAACCCGTGAATAATAAGATTTGTAATTTAGACACAGTAATGCACTAATTCTTGTAAAATCATAAAAAAATGTGTAAAATTCAAATGGGATTCTTCTTTTTTTTGTTTTTTTTGTAGTTGCAAATACCAGAAGCTATCTACAAAAAAAGGAAAAAAAGTTTCTCACCTGAAACTCATCTTTGATCTGGCTGGAGTTGGTCTGAGGGTCCAGTCTGCTGATGTTGTAGTAGATGGCTCTGAATTCACACACTGGGATAGCTGTGTTTCCACATAAACAAGCTTCCAGAATGGCATCGTGCACAAACACATACTGCTCCTGTAGAGAAAGGGATAGAGATAGAGATCAACACTTACAAAAAAATACTGTGTTACAGTCATGGTAAGAGATGCTAATTTCATGGTACTGAATTTCATATATATTTAATCAGTTTAAGATTTAAAAGTAATGCAATATCAGAAGGCACTTTTAATTATCTCGCTGATTCTAAATTAGTGTAGCTGCTGGTAGGCCACATGAGAAAAGCTCCCTTTGGCATTTTAGTGCTAACTTTTAATAATAAAAACAATAATCACAGCTCTAAAATAATTAAGGGTTTGATTTAAACTTTTACATCTTCAAACCAGCCAATCTACATTCATGAACATCCAAACACACATACGTTTCAAAAGCCCAAACTCTAGCTGAGAGTGAACGCCACACAGCATCGTTGAAGCACAGTTTGCTGAAGGGGAATGACTCTTGCCTCAAGGATGTTTTACATGGATTTCAGCATCGCGGCTTCTGATGCTAAAATCCTGCGGCGACGACAGCGTTCCTCAAAACCGCTTCAACTGTGGCCTTAAAAATGAGATCAAGGGGGCACTCAAACACCGCCCCCATCCTGCAGCTAATATTAAACTCCTTCTGAAACCACAGCCTCACATATGGGCTGGAATTATCCATATTTTAGCTCAACAATGCCTCCGGCTTAAAGGTTTGAATGCTAATGTAGGCCTTTGATCCACGCTAAGCTAAAGTCAAGCTGAGCTGACCTCTCGTACCTATTACTCCATAACCTGGTGAGCACTTCTGCAGAGGGCTGAGGACAAAAGACGAGGAAAAAGCCTTTTAAAAGATTAATTGCTGTGTGTTGTGTCTGTGGAGGATTATCTTTGAATGGAGCTGCAGGCTGACACAAAGTGCCTCCCAGAAGCCATTATCACCACCACTGCGTTTAGTGTTAGTCTTTTAAAAGCATGCTATCCTCACCGCAAAAATGTGTAATATCAGAACTGAATAAAATAGCATGTTGAGTTGATGTAGTGTGTGATTTAGAGATTTAGACATTTATTATTATAAATGATTTATAATAATAGTAAATTTTATATTTATACAATTAATAACATTTATATAAAATGTTATATTATTTATAATAATAGTTATTTATTATTATACATAATCATAATTATAATTTTGTACAACAGTAGGAATTTGCTTGAAAAAAGAGTTTTTTAAACAGTTAACAATAGTGTCAAATCATGAAATGTAAAATAAACCATTTAATAATTTATACTTATAGTGTATAATTATTGCTTTGTTGCATTTTAAAACAGTGCAATATTAATTTTCATTCACCACTAGGGGGCATGACTTTAAATTCCAATATTCAGTAAATACTGCCTGCCATTGTCTATGCAGTTTCATTTTATGGCTATTTTGATGTTATAGTGTGGAGATTAATGTAGGGAAAAGAAAGGTTATCTAAGTTTTAAGTTGAAAATAGATGGCTTCAATATCATCTTCACAGACGAGAGCTTAGAAAAAGGCTATGTGAGTAAGCGAGTGAGGTTGCAAGTGTTTGACTGACAGTGTTGGGAGTAACGCATTACAAGTAAAGCGAGTTACATAATCAGATTACTGTTTTCAAGTAACTACTAAAGTAACGGATTACTTTCAAATAAAAAAAAAAATAAAATAATAATAATAATAATAATAAAAAAACAACAACTGACAGCTTTACTGTCCCCATGTTGAGAGAAATCAGGAATAAGTGTTGTGTGTGCTGTTGTGTGCCCTGAGTTTTATTCATTTCACTTTTGGTGTTAAAGGGCCTTTACATTTGCCAAAAATAGAAGTTTTTTTGTTATTAAAAAACAAACAAGCAAGCCCAGCTCAAGGTGAGAAAAAGTAATGCAAAAGTAACATAACACATTACCAAAAAAAGTAACCTAACACAATATTGTAAGGCATTACTCTTAAAAGTAACTTTCCCTAACACTGATGACTGAGAAGTACAATAGTGAAAGGGACAGTAAATGACATGAGTGAAACTGAGTAAAGTTTAGTGAGTGAATAATTAAGAAAGTGAACAAATTAATAATTTAGCAAATGAATGAACAAGTAAATGAGTATATAAGCATGTGCACAATCTGGTTGCCTTAACGACAAACAGGATCATGTAAAATATATGGTTAAACAGTGCTGTTCAAAGCTGCAGGGCTGCTCACCTCTGTCTGAACCATGTTGACTCTCTGTGAGCGCAGCTCTCTGATGCAGTTGAAGATGTCCACCACACCCTCACTCTCTGCCATGTCCAACATAATGTCCACTGCAATGAAACAGCCTGTTCTTCCAGCACCAGCACTGCGGAAAATACAGAAGTTCAGGCTTATGTGTTGCTTCTAACCGCATGAAAACCTTCCACCAGCTCCATTTCTGATGTAAGACTACATTGTGTTGGAGAGGACAGATTTAAATTCTTATTTTAAATTATTAAGGGCCAGATTTACTAAACGGGGCAAATTAGCGCGAGAGCACAATTCCACAAATGCGCCGATGGGAGTGGCAAGGTTTTCGCACGATCTACTGCTGATGTGCAAGTTAAAGAACGCAATCTAACAAGAGCAGCGCAAATTAGGGTTGGGACACAAATAAACAGAGCTGATGCTCTCATCGGGTGCGGGTCGACACAGGCACAACTTGTTACATGTGTAATCTGACAAACTACACATATATAATATCATTTGTCAAGCCATGTTGGCATATGGCAAACATGGCTTGGCAAACGATATGTTCGGATAACGTCTTCCTCTGGTGGTATTCCAAAGAAATTAATACGAGTGGAAAATATTTTCTTTCTTCTACCACGCACTCTCTGATATCTACGGAAGAGGATTAGGGCCAAGCAAAAATTAAAAAAATAAAACCATAAAATGTTGAGAATAAAGTCATTAAATTACGAGAAAAAAGTTGTTAAATTACGAGAACAAATTCGTTAAATTATGAGAAAAATGTCGTTAAATTTCGAGAAAAAAGTCGAGATAAAATGTTGAGAATAAACTCGTTAAATTACGAGAAAAAAATCGTTAAATTTCGAGAACAAAGTCGAGATAAAATGTTGAGAATAAAGTCATTAAATTACGAGAAAAAAGTCGTTAAATTACGAGAACAAATTCGTTAAATTATGAGAAAAATGTCGTTAAATTATGAGAAAAATGTCGTTAAATTTAGAGAAAAAAGTTGAGATAAAATGTTGAGAATAAACTCGTTAAATTACGAGAAAAAACGCGTTAAATTTCGAGAAAAAAGTTGAGATAAAATGTTGAGAATAAACTCGTTAAATTACGAGAAAAAACTCGTTAAATTTTGAGAAAAAAGTCGAGATAAAATGTTGAAAATAAAGTAATTAAATTACGAGAAAAAAGTCGTTAAATTACGAGAACAAATTCGTTAAATTATGAGAAAAATGTCGTTAAATTTCAAGAAAAAAGTCGAGATAAAATGTTGAGAATAAACTCGTTAAATTACGAGAAAAAAACTCGTTAAATTTCGAGAAAAAAACTCGTTAAATTTCGAGAAAAAAGTCGAGATAAAATGTTGAGAATAAAGTCATTAAATTACCAGAAAAAAGTCGTTAAATTACGAGAACAAATTCGTTAAATTATGAGAAAAATGTTGTTAAATTAAAAAGAAAAAAGTCGAGATAAAATGTTGAGAATAAAGTCATTAAATTACGAGAAAAAACTTGTTAAATTACGAGAAAAAACTCGTTAAATTTCAGGAAAAAAGTCGAGATAAAATGTTGAGAATAAACATTAAATTATGAGAAAAAAGTCATTAAATTACAAGAAAAAAGTCGTTAAATTATGAGAACAAATTCGTAAAATTTTGAGAAAAAAGTCGAGATAAAATGTTGAGATAAAGTCATTAAATTACGAGAAAAAAGTCGTTAAATTACGAGAACAAATTCGTTAAATTATGAGAAAAATGTAGTTAAATTTCGAGAAAAAAGTCGAGATAAAATGTTGAGAATAAAGTCATTAAATTACGAGAAAAAAGTCATTAAATTACGAGAACAAATTCGTTAAATTATGAGAAAAATGTCGTTAAATTTCGAGAAAAAAGTCGAGATAAAATGTTGAGAAAAAACTCGTTAAATTTCGAGAAAAAAGTCGAGATAAAATGTTGAGAATAAACTCGTTAAATTTCGAGAAAAAAGTCAAGATAAAATGTTGAGAATAAAGTCATTAAATTACGAGAAAAAAGTCGTTAAATTACGAGAACAAATTCGTTAAATTATGAGAAAAATGTCGTTAAATTTCGAGAAAAAAGTCGAGATAAAATGTTGAGAATAAAGTCATTAAATTACGAGAAAAAACTTGTTAAATTACGAGAAAAAACTCGTTAAATTTCAGGAAAAAAGTCGAGATAAAATGTTGAGAATAAACATTAAATTATGAGAAAAAAGTCATTAAATTACAAGAAAAAAGTCGTTAAATTATGAGAAAAAATTCGTTAAATTTTGAGAAAAAAGTCGAGATAAAATGTTGAGAATAAAGTCATTAAATTACGAGAAAAAAGTCGTTAAATTACGAGAACAAATTCGTTAAATTATGAGAAAAATGTCGTTAAATTTCGAGAAAAAAGTCGAGATAAAATGTTGAGAATAAACTCATTAAATTACGAGAAAAAACTTGTTAAATTCCGAGAAAAAACTCGTTAAATTTCAGGAAAAAAGTCGAGATAAAATGTTGAGAATAAACATTAAATTATGAGAAAAAAGTCATTAAATTACAAGAAAAAAGTCGTTAAATTATTTAGTCGTTAAACAAATTCGTAATTTAACAAATTTGTTCTCTTAATTTAACAACTTTTTTCTCATAATTTAATGAATTTGTTCTCGTAATTTAATGACTATTTTCTCGTAATTTAATTATATTATTCTCAACATTTTTTTCTCGTAATTTAACGAGTTTATTCTCAACATTTTATTCCGACTTTTTTCTCGTAATTTAACGAGTTTTTTCTTGAAATTTAACAACTTTAATCTTGAGATGGTTTTATTTTTTTATTATTGCTTGGCCCTAATCCTCTTCCGTAGATCTCTGCGGTGTCTCCTCCTAGCAGCAACAATAGCAGCCATGTCGCAAAAACCAGTAAATTGACAGCACAAATATTAATAAATCACATTGCTTGATTCATTTAAATACTCTCCTCCCATAAATTTGGCGTCGGAAAGGGAAACTCCTACAAATGCATATGCAATAAGGTCAGCCACAAAAACAACTCAGTCCATGCCTTTTCAGCGCTAATTTTGCACTGAATTTGAAAACTGATTTAGCTTTTTTTTTTATGTGTTTATGAAGATGTGTATTAAAGGCGTTCTTCTCACAGGAACTGCTGGTCTCCACAGCGTACATGGTTTAAGGTTTTACTATGCTTCTGGGGACATTTGGTACTCACAACATGGGTGAAACCTGACCCACACACACAGCACATTCGTAAGGCAGATTTCTGCTATGATCCAAATGTTAGGTGTTACGAAAACAAGGTTCTGGCAGACCAAGATGCTTGTGTGTGTGAAAAAGACCATTTGGACAGAAGACGTGCTATCAGTCACTCGAAAACGACTCGCACACACAAATACAGAGCAACTCCACGGTGCCACAGATTGGCCGTCACTCACAGTGATTAATGGTGCGACTGGTAAACAACTGACAAAAAGAAAGCAAGGGAGAGACAGGGAGGATGTCCTTTATATCTCACATCCTCTGTCAAAAATTGCCATAAGATCCTAAGTGTTCATTAGTTTAATGCGCTACATTGCTTTTAGTCAAAGTTTAAAAAATGACACATTTCATCTTTACACAATCAATATAAACTTTTTAAGGAATAACACATAAAATGTTCTGACATTTACTCACCCTCATGTTTTAAACTTTCTTTCTTCAGTGGAACACAAAAGCAGATATTTAGTAGAATGTCTTGGCTGCTCTTTCACGTACAATGGAAGTAAATGACAGACACTAATGAGCAGCAAAAATGACTATAGAGCTTCATAAAAGCACCATAACCGTAGTCCATGTTATTCAAACACTATTTTATAAGTCCTCGGACGTCATGTAGCTTTTTGTTACAGTCCAATATATAACATTATTCACTGGTAATCTTTTCCACTGTAGATCTCAAATTTTATATGCACCTTTGTATAGTACAGTTAAATATGGACCATCAGTTTGTCATGTCAGGTTTGAAAACCTGTTGCGAGCAGCCAGGACATTCTGCTAAAACTCCTTTCATGTTCCATGGAAGTAAAGAACATTTGTAACGTTCTGAAAAACTTGCTTGAATCAAAATCTTAATCTCTACACCAGGAGCACTTGACACTTGGGCTAATCCGCTCTAGAGGTTTCTTTGTCACATCTGCTTCGTCTCTGGGATCGTAAGGCCGATTGCAAATTTACACTGCCACTTCACAGTCTCCTGCTGTCACCTTTCATTCCCAAACCTTCTTCGCACACGTCCCCCAATTACTCCCCACAATTGTGAGAACGTTTCTGTCTATCCATGTGTCCATGTTGCAGACAGATTCATGGGTGAATGTCTATCCATGTGCCGAAATGTTCTACATTGGTGAATGTGTGAGAGCACATGAATATGTGTGAAAATCATCTTTTCTCTTGGAACTCCCAGGGTACTTTTCCTGTTACATGAAAAATGAGTTATGCTGACAGAAAGTGTTCTTCTGGACTGCCATACATTTGAGATAAAATAAATGTTTCATTAAATACATTTAATGAAATCAATGCATTTACCTAATTTCACATTAAAACAGTTTAGTACCAGTATCTGTGTTCAACACAAACACAGCAAGCCTTTAATCATACTCTCGTTTATCAGTAAAAGACGGAGAAAGACCTTCTGAAGGGTAATGTTTGTATGGCGGTATTTAAAGGGATAGTTCACCCAAAAATGAAAATTCTGTCAGTAATTACTCACCCTCATGTTGATACAACCATGTATCACAAATTAATATTTTTGTGATTAAATATGAGCGGTGGAATACTCCTCCATTGGCTTTAAGGGGGCCCAAACTTGTCCGTCCAGAAAGTCAGTGAAGAAAATTTTTAAATAGTCCATGCCACTACAGTGGCTCAACCGTACGTTTCTCAAGCGACGAGAATACTTTTCGTGCGAAAAAAACAAACAAAAGAACAACTTTATTCAACTATTCATTTTCTCTCTTGTAGGCCTCTGACGTTAGTTCACGAGAGCTCCATGACGCATGCGCGAGAACTAAACTGACGACGGTCTTCTTCTACTACTACTTGTTACTGGCTGCTCACTCCTTAGGAGTATTACTGCCACCTAGTGTTCAAGATGAAGTGCTGGCATAGCCGGAAGCGCTAAACTTTGTTTACAAGCAGGTGAACGCGCGCGCTGTATGTAAGCTATTGAATTCGACATTGATCGTGCTTTTGGTCTCGCTCTAAGTAATTGTTTACAATGGTTAGAAAGTGTGCATTTCCTGGATGTCCGAATCGTGAAAAACTAACGAGTAAACGTCAAGGTGCCTTAACATTGCCACAAAATGAACGGCTTACCTTTCACCGTTTCCCATGAAATGATCGTGAGCGACTGAATCTATGGCTGCTGGCTGTTCAACGGGATGTTAATTTACCGATTAATTTCGTCAAGCACATGAAGTTGTGCAGTGAACATTTCTCTCCAGACGACTTCAAATCAGTTCAACAAAAAAGATTACTGAAATCAACAGCTGTGCCCAACTTGTTTATACAGACCAACAAGGTAAGTGGAAGCAGTATGTGGTAATTGTTAAAGTCATGATACATATGTTATGATATGTTCACCTGCTTGTAAACAAAGTTTAGCGCTTCCGGCTATGCCAGCACTTCATCTTGAACACTAGGTGGCAGTAATACTCCTAAGGAGTGAGCAGCCAGTAACAAGTAGTAGTAGAAGAAGACCGTCGTCAGTTTAGTTCTCGCGCATGCGTCATGGAGCTCTCGTGAACTAACGTCAGAGGCCTACAAGAGAGAAAATGAATAGTTGAATAAAGTCGTTCTTTTGTTTGTTTTTTTCGCACGAAAAGTATTCTCGTCGCTTGAGAAACGTACGGTTGAGCCACTGTAGTGGCATGGACTATTTAAACATTTTCTTCACTGACTTTCTGGACGGACAAGTTTGGGCCCCCTTAAAGCCAATGGAGGAGTATTCCACCGCTCATATTTAATCACAAAAATATTAATTTGTGATCCGAAGATGAAAGAAAGACTTACATGGTTGTATCAACATGAGGGTGAGTAATTACTGACAGAATTTTCATTTTTGGGTGAACTATCCCTTTAACATCATGGAAGCTCAACATGTATAAAATGACCTAGAGACCAGAAAATGAAAACACTTATGGGTGGATTTTAATATCATTTATATACTATTACAATACTGAATTAGCTTTTATTTTTTATATTTTCATTTTCATTTTAGTTTAGGTTTTAGTAAATTTGTTACGTTTAATTTTTATTACTTTGTTCTCTTTTATATTTCTTTCTTGCTTTAATTCATTTTTATGTTTCAGATTTAGTAAATTTAGCACTTAAATTTACACTTTAAATTTACGTTTGTTTTTCATCTAATATTTAGTTTTATTTTATTTCTAACTTTTAATAGTTTTACCCTAGCAAGTTTTATTCTAAAATTTGAGCAAATTCAAAATGATTTATTTTTATTTTTTAAATATATGATCATTATTTATTATATATTGACATGCATAATAAAAATAACACTTTATGACATCACTTTGAAGACCAGCCCAAACTAAGACCAGTAAACAAACCTTCAGCAGCCACTGAAAGTCCTCTGGGAGTATGTTTAATTTAAATAATCAATGGATTTCTCATTGTAGATTCATAATCACACAACAGCCCAACTTTACAACAGAACCTTACAGTAAATATATGTAAGAAGAGTGAGAAAGTTACAGACAGGAAAAAAAAAAAAAAACAAGATAAGAGCACACCTGCAGTGCACCACGATGGGCCCTGCGTCTGGAGGATTGAGAAACTTGACCTGGCGGATGAAGCCCAGCAGGCCTGTGGCGTAGCAGGGAACGCCGTGATCGGGCCAGCTGGTGAAATGGAACTGCCGGATTTCCCGAATCTCGTGATGACCCTTCTGCAAACAAGAGCATGTGGTGAGCTTAATGTCTACAGGTGTCATCATCTGAGGGTAACGGGTATGTGATTATGGTAGAAGATGGCTAGGATTACGACACCCAATAAGTGCATGTCAATAACAATCAACACCATGTGGTGCATTTTGCAGTGTATACAGTGTAAACACCATGGTATATTACAAGGATCAACAATATGGATACGGTTTTGGATAGGATTGGAAAAATTAAATTAAATTAAATTAAATTAAATTAAATTAAATTAAATTAAATTAAATTAAATTAAATTAAATTAAATTAAATTAAATTAAATTAAATTAAATTAAATTAAATTAGGCCCTAACATGCAACACAACTTCTCGTCCAGACTCTGGTCATTTCTAGGCTTGGTTACTGCAATGCTCTTCTGGCTGGACTGCCATCATGCACAATCAAACGTCTACAAATGATTCAGAACGCTGCAGCACGTCTCGTCTTTAACGAGCCCAAAAGAGCCCACGTCACGCCTCTCTTCATCTCTCTACACTGGCTACCACTTGCTGCTCGCATCAAATTCAAGGCGTTGACGCTTGCTTACAGACCTACCACAGGCTCAGCACCCTCCTACTTCCACTCACTCTTACGAGTCTACACTCCTACCAGAAGCCTACGGTCTTCAAAGGAGCGAAGGCTTGTGGTACCATCACAGAGAGGCTCGAAATCACTCTCCAGGACATTCTCATTTACTGTCCCTTGCTGGTGGAATGATCTTCCTGCCTTCATCCGGAATGCTGAATCCCTGGCAACATTCAAAAGACAGCTGAAAACTCATCTCTTTCGTGAGCACTTAACCTCATCTTAGGAAAAAAAAAAAAAAATTCTTATACCTATCCTTTCACTTCCTCTCTATTGTAGCTTATGATACTCTGAGCACTGCCGATAACTTTTATTGTGAGCAATTCTTGTCTATTTGCCTCATCATGACGACTCGCTTGTTGTATTCCTCACTTGTAAGTCGCTTTGGATAAAAGCGTCTGCCAAATGAATAAATGTAAATGTAAATGTAAATGTAAATGTAAATTAAATTAAATTAAATTAAATTAAATTAAATTAAATTAAATTAAATTAAATTAAATTAAATTAAATTAAAAAGCAGCATCTTTATTGTTGTGCCCTCTTATAATTAATGTCAAGGTGACACTGAAACTTTTATAAGTTTTGTGATTTTCCCCAAAATTAGTGTAGAAAATGTGCTGAAAAGTCAGTCAGGGCCTCATGGTCAGTGTTCGAACCATAGCACAACTACACGTGTGTTTCGATCTGTGCGAGCGCTGAGGCTTTTCCACACACAGTGTTGCGTTACAGTAGAAACCTTTTCCATTACTTCCTTACTAGCACTTAATGCTCTGATAAGCTTTTAATTATAATTTGGGATTGAGAGCGCTGTAATCCGTGCCTGGAGGTGCTGATACCACCAAGCGAGGACTCGTGTAGCCGTTTAATGCAGCTTGTGTGCGCGTGTGTGTCTGGAGAGTCGTAACTGAGCTGCTATAGATGACTAGAGGTACTGAAAGCTGGAAAAAAAAGAAAACGCTCTGACGTCCAACACTTGGAGATGAAGTGCATACCTAGACACACAAGGACACTCAAGAATGATCTTAAGAAAGAGTTAGAGTTATTCTTCCTCCACCTCCCCATCCCCCAAATAAAATAAAATAAATTAATTAAATTAAACAAATAAATAATATTTTACTTTATAAAAAATAAATTTATAAAATGCAAACAAAAAAAAAACTTCATTACCTTACTGCAAAATATCATTTATAAAATATAATATATAAATACACTCATAAAATATAAAATACACATAAATCCTTAGTAAAATAACTTTTAATATTGTGACCCAGATATGTTTTCATTACATTTAAAGGGATAGTTCACCCAAAAATGAAATTATTCCATGATTTACTATTATGATGAACTATCCCTTTAAGGAGAAATTTCGATGGCCTTTTCTCTAGAGAAATATCTGAAAATTGAAGAGACTTAAGCAAAAGTCCCTGTTTGATATCCATTTGATCTCACTGCTGTCTAAGCGAAACCAAAAAACATCTCTTGTCATTTTCTGCTCCCACTCATCATGAAGCACAACTATGCGCTGAGAGGAGGATGTACCCTAACAACTCTCTTTTAAAGTTGAGGAAGCGTTTGAGAGGCAGAAGCCTCGTGAGACAGATGGATTGAGTGATTTAAGAAAGTTGCTGATGACATGCTGTTCCATACCGCGCTCTCCCCCTCAAAAACGACTCCCAAACACTAATTTCACCCACTATCAAAGCATCCCTACATCTGTTCTGTTTGGATTACAACATTCAACAAGAAAACTCTACCGGTACTAAGAGCTTTTATTGCAGTTTGCTTTCATTGCAAAATATTGTCTGTTGGCTTATGTTAAGATCTCGTAAAGTTTGTTTGTTAGAACATTGTGGTTAGTTTTTTTTTTTTTTTTTTTTTTTTTTATTTATGCAGATCTGACGTCAAGCTGTTCCTGTATAATAAGAACATTAAAACTGAGAGATGCATAATGGTCTTAAACACAAGCTGATGGCTCATATGGTATGGATGAACATAAGATTGGATGAAGAGATACATGCAGACAGTGCTGTTTTCAGATGCATGCAGTGACAATGCGGTTTCAAAAGTTTATATTTTTCAGTGTACTTGAGAAAACAAAATACATGAGTTTTCATATTTTGAATCACGTTTATTTTAACTATCCCATTGGCATTTTTAATTTTTAAAAATGGGTTTATAAATAAATAAATAAATGTAATTTATATTAATTCATATTTTCTTTTTTAATATTCTATTTTATTTTCTATAAATGCTATAAAATCACATATCAAATTACATCCAGGCACTATATTATCTAACGGTCTCCCTGGAAATTCCATTCTGGAAGCATTCAAACAAAGAAACTGAGCAATTTGAGAGACATTTCATTTAAATGGAATATAGATGGAGGATGAGTTTTTACCTTTTGAACAGTAAAAGTCCTGATCACATATTCTGCAAGAGGCTCCGTTTCGATCAGCGTAACTTTAATGTCTCCGTACACCTCGGTCTCGTCAGGCCAATACCGGACACATTTCACCTTTACGGACACATAGAAACCCACATGTACAAATTATAACACAACACCTGCATCTTAATTTGTCTCAGTATTCCTCTATTTTACAGCAAGGTCTAAGTCAAATTGGCATTTGCAGAAACAGTATTATCAAACAAGTCCCTGATGACATTTGAAAACACAGAGAGGTGTAATTGGCCACCTGTCAGAGAGGATGTTATCTCTAAATGAACAACCCCTGTGGTCCGAGTTCACTGGAGCCAATCATTGAACACCGCTCAATTATACTCAACGTGACATCAAACAGCTCTCGTTGGGATAGTGTGAAGGACTTACGCACCTAATTGTGCTCGATTTTGGGATGTCCTCCAAAATGTTTGACTCACTCATTTAAAGTTTCCCTTGTATATACAGAAACTTCCTGCCATATGATTTGTGCTTGCATTTACATTCATTGATAGATCATTCTTACAAACCATGCTTATAAATGTATGTAAATATGACATATTTGACAGTGAAGATGAGTTTGGGATGAAACCCACAACCTTGATGTCGCTTGCTATGCTTTATTTTTTGAGATACAGAAACAAATTGCACGTTTGCATGGATTTCTTACAAGATGTTACTTCTAAAATACTCCTACCTCACAGATTTCTATATTTACGTGTTACATTTAATGTCGACACACTCCGTTTAACTGCTAGACCGTAGTTAAATGTGTAGCAACTGGAAGAGCGCTTTGCAAATAACATTCTTAATCCTGTGATATTTATTAAGGAAAGAGATAATTACAAGAACCCTACCCTGCCCACTTCCACCAGGTTGGTTACCATGACGATACTAGCAGAATTCTCTTGCCAAATCATCCTCCAGAAATCCCTCACGGTCTCCTGCATGGGGCCTGCAAGAGAGGAGGAGGGACAAATTTAGAAGCAAACCACCAGCAAGACCATGCAACACTCACAAATCATCTAGAAATAAGATGCAATGTTTCTTTATGGAATCACAAACAGTCCCTGAGGGAAAGAGCAACGCAGATGTCAACAGTAGTTCAAGCTAGTTTATCCTGAGATGGTTGACCAATACAGGTTAATTAAGCAGAATGGTGGAATACAGCACACCAACAGTGAAAGCTACTTTAAAACTAATCTAATGTAGTTATTGAAATTTTATAGTTGTACTATAAAATCAAATTACTTTTCATTAATTGCACTTTTTTTTTTTTAAATTTCACATAAATAGTATTATTGCAATATATTTATTTTTGTTTAATATTTTGATATGTGTATAAATATGTGGCCTATGAAAACTCTATTTTTAATTTTTTCTATGCAGATGCACAAACTCCAGTAAAACTATACTTAAACTAGTTAGCTACAATGACAATGATTAACTGCTCTGAGACTATTTAAGCAGGCAATTTTATATCATTTCAAGCAATGCTTGGTTGATATTTAGCAGTGCTTACCTTGCATACAAACAAAATGATCTCAATTAAAGTGACATTTTACTTAATTGACAAATATTTTACAATAAATACAACTAAAAAAAAAACAAGAAAACAACCTACTTTATAAATCAGAAGCCTATGAAGCACAAACTAAACTGCATGCACAAACAATGTGGCTTAGAGTACTTTTAGTTAGCATTCAAAACACATAGTCTTTTAAAGGGGTCACGAGAAATCAAATTGGCCTTGATTTGTTTGACATATAAGAGATCTTTGTACCATTAAAACATCCTGCAGGTTTCATAGATTAAAACATCCTCTTCATTATAAACAAAGCTTGTTTAATCAAGCTCCGAAAATGGCTCGTTTTGATTTTGAGGGATCTGTGATGTCACATGGGCAAATACATTTGCATATGACTGCCTCCAGAGCAAGACACTGACGAATCCATTCATCAATCTATACATCATTGCACCATAGGCCCCTCCCACTGGTATTTAGTAGCTTAATGGCTGACATTTGCCTACATTGGATGTAAGCATATAGAAAACATTATAATCACTGACGCTGTCTACACTGGATACAGAATACAGATGCACGTTCAGTTTGAGACATGCTCCATTCACTTGAGTCTGTCGACGCCATGACAAATGGAAGAGTGAACGAACGTTGCTTTGACGCTTCCGGTTTAAACAGCTCCTCTGTGACTCTGTACAGACTCCAGAAGGATCCCAGCGTCAAAAACAAGTGGATGGCTTATTTTATAGGCGTCCCATATCGCATTGGAGGATTATACTGTTATGTTTGTTCAGAGCATTTTGTTTTGTAAATGAGGCACAGATGGAAACTTTTGTTGAAAGATGAAGCAGCTAACTGTATTGGATCTGACAGCAGCTGCGTCGCAAACTGCATCGAAGGTAAATGTTTTCATAATGCTTTGTCTGTAAATGGTGTTTTATTTTTATTTTTTTCATGCAAAAAAACTTTACTAACATTATAAATTAACCTTAAAATGACAAAAAAAAAAAAATCCATGTCACGATCCATTTAAGCTAGGATGTTCTAATTAATCATACTTTTTATTTTGGATATAGCAACACAGATGTGTAGATTGTGTTCATGTCAGAAGAATTCTCTTGGTTTCAATGAAATGCCTTTGTTAATTACCTTGTGTGGCGATGTAGTGCCTTGGTCTGTGGTAGCCCTGGGAAACAGAATGAAAAAGGAAGATGAAAATTATTCAAATGAAACTAATTTCTATACCTGCACAACCTACATGCAACAATGCACTTGCTTAAAGACTTTGTTTGAATCCAATTCAGCACTCAATGAGACATTATAATTTCACCTTTCTGATGTCTTGGGTTCATTAGCATTTTAACCACTGTGAAACAAACTGGCAACCAATGTAGCTTTGCTCCTGTCAAGCTTTAAAAGCAAGGCTGCAGTTTACGACCGGGTCTGTGGTACTACGGAGAACATAATTGTTTTATTATCAGGAATGAGATTGGGTGGCCTGATTATAGCCGCTGCGGGGCGAGAAGCCTCGCGCTGAAGCATATCTGCGCATGTTTACTCCCCGTTTTGTAATGATCACAATCATATCGACTGTGTCATTATGGTGTTTAGATCAAGTTAGTGGATTTAGAGCAGCCAGGGAAGCACTTTCATTCGAGCTGTCGCTAGCTGCGGACATGGAGCATAGAGTCATTTGCAGCAACTCAGAAGAGCGTTTAAGCGTAAAATAATTCACCGTATCCTTCATTTGTTGTAAGCGAGGCTCTCAGGAGCGTAACACATAAATGATGCATTAATCTATTAAGCCCTTCTTTGACAGCAAAGAGTGAAGTTGTTCTGACATTTTAAGGTGGTTACGCAATACACACACTTTAAAGGTCATAAATACTATATTCAAACTTGAAGATCATTATTTCTTTATCAGTACATACTAAGCTTGTTTGACGCTTTAGTCAACATGAAGAAACAAACCAACTGTAATTGATGAAGTCTCTTATGCTCAAATATTAAAAAAAAATAATATTGTGAAAGTTTTTTACAATTTAAAATAACTTTTCTAATTTAATTAGAATTTTAAAATTTCATCTATTTCTGTGATGCAAAGCAGTCTTTAGTGTCACATGATCCTATGATTTGTTGCTCAAGAAACATTTCCTTTTATTATCAATGTTAAAAAAGTTGTGCTGCTTAATAATTTTGTGGAAACCATCATTTTTTTCAGGATTCTTTGATAAATAGAAAGTTCAAAGGAAAAGCATTTCATTGAAATTTAATCAATGCATTTTGACGTTATTTGAAGTTCAGAAAATACACAGTCATGTTTGGGTGAATGTGATTTCACCAAGTACAACATGTTCCTGGATCAACATTTTTGTTGATCCTGGTACAACATTCCAACCAACCAGTCAGTTAATGTCAGATTTAGGCTTACAACCAGGGTTAGGTGCTTCTACATCAGTGTTATTTACCTATCATTTCCCTCTGATTTTAGGTTTAGGACTAAATTATTTTGGACAGAAATGTTGTTCCAGGATCAATAAAATATGTGACCCTGGACCACAAAACCAGTCATAAGTCGCACGGGTATATTTGTAGCAATAGCCAACAATACATTGTATCAGTCAAAATTATCGATTATGCCAAAAATATCCTTAGGATATTAAGTAAAGATCATGTTCCATGAAGATATTTTGTCAATTTCCTACCGTAAATATATCAAAAATGTATTTTTGTGAGTGGAAATGCATTGCTAAGGATTATATTCAATCAATATTTTGATTTTTTTGCACCCTCAGATTCCAGATTTTCAAATAGTTCTATCTTGGCCAAATATTGTCCTATCCTAACAAACCATGCATCAATGGAAAGCTTATATATTCAACTTTCATGTGATGTATAAATTCCAAAATTGACCCTTATGACTGGTTTTGTGGTCCAGGGTCACATATGTTACTTGGCAAAATCACAGTGACCATTATTATCTGCTGGATGCAAATGTGTCATACTCACGTCTATATAGTTGGCGTTTATGTAGTCAGAGTGGGGGTCTCCCTCCAGCAGTTGCAGCCTGACACGAGTGTGATCGTCTGTGGGGTCAAATATTCACAGAAGAGCCGGTCTAAAGTTACACATACACTTTAAAGGGGAGCTACACACACATGAGTGGTCCAGGAAACACAACTGTTGTATTGACAATGTCATTTACCCATGGCAGGACTTTTGTGTGCGAAAAAATTAATATGTTTTTGTTTTTCAGAGTCAACAAGAATGTCAGTTTAAGTATACCACTTTAATATATTAGGCATGAGTTCTACGCCAGCAATCCATTTCAACAAAAGACAACACATTTAGTGTGATTTACCAATGGGGAAAATGACTTGTGTTTTTTTTTTTTTTGAAAAGACCTGCAAACCTCACTGTAACTTCCTGTATAAGGAAGACAATTACAATCTTTTTGAAAAATATCTATAATAATAGGGAACACTTTTTTCTAAGCAACTCAATGGTTATGTCTGGATGCCCCAAGTTCAGCATTGCACTCTGAATTGACATTGAGGATCAGACCATTTTCCCCATCCAAAGAAGTGGATGTACAGTTGGCCAATGATGTAATTGATTTAATTACTCCAGCACCGCCAATCTTCATCTCGTCTTCGCTATAAACACTTGACCCGCTCATGTTTAGCACTGTCACAGTGTCTTTCCACCCTTGAAAGGTGAGGCTGCGTGTCTTGGCAATTACGACGACACTTCTGGAAAAGGGGAAGAGGGCGGAAACTGAAAGAGAGGAGGGGTAAAGGAAAGGTCTGACACTAGCTCCGCAAACCCGCGTGGCGTTCTGCTTTGATCACACGGAGAATGCAAATGCGCTGTTGAGGCATGTCGACTCCAAGCCAGCGGATGTTCTCTGATGGCAGGCAGCTCCACAGAATCCCTCCAGATTTCTCTCCATCTTTCAGTTTATTTCATTCCAAGGAGAAGCAAGTCCGTGTCTAGAGCTGTAAGCGGGTCGTGAAGGTTGTTTACTTTCAGACAGCCCCTCCTTCCTGTCCAAACCTGCTGCATTTCTTATTCGATCTGCTCAAAATTCACCAACTTATATTTTTTAACTTCAGACTTTCTTTATTTGCTCCTTCTCTCTCGCTCGCCTCACAAACATCTCTGCTGTCTCTCACCGGCGCTTTCGTCTGTCTTCTGACCTCTCTGCTCCCTGAAAGGGAACATGCGTGAAGGAAGCAGAAAAGAGGGAAATGGAGGGATGTGGAAAGAGTGCGAGATGGGGCTAATTAGACGCCACTGAGTCAGTTGTCATAACAGCAGGGTTCTTCTCCGCAGTGAGGGGCCAGACACAATGCTCTAATTGGGAGAGAATGTCCGGACTACAGACGAGTGCCGTGACGCATAGGTACAGTAGTTCTGAGTCAGCCCTGCAAAACTATCCAGATGTCTGGATGATCACCTGAGAGACGTTACAGTGACATATGATGATGAGTAGGGTTGCATCAAAGATTGAACTTTGTACTCTGCACTGTTTGCACCAAAGACATAAGTCAATGATACCTCAAAACATGCAGTTAATTGAGAATAGGTGTGTTATTTCTTTTCTGTGTGGTTAGAGGTACATTTCTAGACTTCTTTTCACCTGCCAGCAGCGTAACAATGTCCTAGCAACCAACCACAGGACACTCCAGCAACCGCATAGCAACACCCTAGCAACCACCCAGAGCACCCTAGAAATCTCAAAGCAGCACTCTACACTCCAAAAAAAAAAAAAAAGGCTGCCAAGTTGGGTTGAAAATGGACAAACCCAGCGATTGGGTTGTTTTAACCCAGTGGTTAGGTTAAATGTTTGCCCAACCTGCTGGGCAATTTTATTTAACTCAACTATTGATTAAAAATGACTGTATTGCTTGCTTAAAATGAACCCAAAGTATGTTGGAAATTAACATTTATTAATATGTTTAATGAATAATTATTAAACAATAAACATTTACTAAATTGCTTATTAATAAATGTTCACTTCTTGATTATTACTGTTGCCTCTAGTAATTATGTGTCTGATTTTTACTTTCCAACCTATTTTGGGTTCATTTTAAGCCAGCCATATAGTCATTTTTAAACAATATTTGAGTTAAATAAAACTGCCCAGCACGTTGGGCAAACATGTAACCCAACCGCTGGGTTAAAACAACCCAATCGGTGACTTTGTCCATTTCCAATCCAAATTGGATTGTTTTTAACCCAGCATTTTTTTTTAGAGTGTAGTGATGCAATAACAAAACAAAACAAGTGGCATTAGAATAAAATCTCAGACATGATGGATTTCAGGTGCAAAGCTGACATTAAAAATCTTCTCTTTTTATGCACCTCATCCTAAAAGTAACTGAAACAGAACCTGGTACAACCTGGTACTTTTGTGTGTTTAAAAGTACCGCCTCAAAAATGTCAGCAGTCTCTTAATCAGCGCTCTTAAACCAGCTGCTCTTATATATAACCTCGGTTTGTCGTCAGCTGGCCCCAGTGCATTATACACCTAAACAGCCTATTAAATCCCCGCTTGGCAGAAAAGAGGTTCCTGTGTCAAATGGGCCAAGTGCTGTCGCACACACCTCGTGGCGTGAGAGCGAGGCACTCTAATCCAGTTTAATCCATTTCCATCCGCTCTGGGATAAGACGCTCTGCTCATGAAGTCTACCTGAGAGGGTTTTAGAAAGAAGCAGAAGTGTTTATGCGAACGCTCGAGCTTTGAGAGCTTGGTGTTAGGACAAGTGTCATCCTAATCTGAAAGAGATTCATTTCGGATGGTTAATTTGCATCAACGGCAGCAAAAAGCATCTATTTTTCCACATACACAGGACTTCTTATTAAAGAAATTAATTTCCATTTGTTATTCGCATCATTTTGAAACCTCAGATTGCAATGGAGTGATCCTATTAGTTTAAATAACTAGCTAAAGGATAGAAACATTACAAGTGAGACCCATTTAACATCTCAATTTGTTTCTCCTAGACAATAATGAGCTCAAATTGAGATTTTTGCTGAGCTTTTTGCTTTTTGAGTGTTTAACTGAGAAAAAGACCCCATCTCACATGTCTCCTCTAGAGATCTCTTTAATATCCCAAATGTTTCTCGGGTTTTTCTCTTTGGAAAAGGGCCTTAATCTCACAAAAGCTGTTCTTCTGCAATCACAAGGCAAACATTTGTTGATAGGCAGATAAAAAGTTGATACTTGAATAAAGCATAAGAGCGTTTTCTGAGCTATGAAAGAGCAACCTCTAAATATTGATGATGCCTAAATCGACTAATGATTTTAATGTAAATAAGATATGAATCTGACTAGATGTTTATTCTTGGTTAAGAGCATTAATCGATGACGATAAACAAACAAACAAAACCGAGGGCATAATACACTACACAGCTCGTGTGAATGCTAATACTCTAGCTTTGGTCAATAAATCAGAGGAGTTTTTCTTTTTTTCTTTTTTTTTTTTTTCAGAAAGACTTCAAGGGAACCTGACGATTCTGGCAGCACTACGTGAAGGGAATAAATGTCAAAATTTGAGGAGCTCAGAGAGGAGAAACGAGAAGGTGTCTTCATCCAGACACACGGATTCACACATGCAGAGCACTTAAAAGAGCAAGACACGCTCTCTTCTGTGTTTGGACTAATGAAGACGAACAACCTGGACATTTATTATTCAGCGGGTGCCTTACCTTGCATATTTTAACCTCAGATCCACAAAGGCAATGATACTAACTGGTTAAAATGAGTGATGGTTTGGATAATGAGCCAATATGTGCTGGTTATCCATTGGGGTTTCATCCCTCTTCATGGGATGATTGTGTGATGTTAGTGTTAACTACATGAATTGCATCATGTGAGAGTTTTATTCTGTAAAAGAACTGAATTTAGCTCATACTAAGACATAAAGGATCAGCAATACAAGTAGAGCTAACAAATAAAGTAACAGCAAATGATGCTGACCCCAATATCTAAGGCAGCATTGCATGTATCTTTTGTTGATAAGGCAATCCCAGAATTGTGACAAACCCTAACAAATAAGAAGTTAATTAAAGTGTGCTGAAAGTATACTTCTTTTAAACTACAAATATAGGACTATGACGATTTTCTTCTGCTTTAAAGATCTGAGGTTCATCTCCCAGAGAATGTTTATAACTTTTTTGAAATTCGACATTAAATTCATGAAATTCCTGTAAAATACTTCAATTTCAACTAAGTACAGAGCTGCTATCTTTTTTTTTAGGTGCTGTTTTAACATTCCATTACCAAGCTCTCTCGTCATCACTGTGATGTCATTGTCCTCTGTTTTGGGATCAGACCCTTAGGTATGCTGTGACTCATCCGTTCCCTTTCAAACCTGCTGCCAAAGCATTTACCGCAATCTCAGTGCAAACAGAGCGTGCGAAGGGGCTCAACAGCATGCATCTGTCAAACGCCCTATGCCAAATTATAGTATGCTCACTGTCTGTATATACCTCCCTCCCGACCATAATTGACGAAATATAATAATGAGGAATCATTTGGAAAAGATACAAAAATCTCAGTGTACACAGAGAAGGAGAAATTGGTTTTGAAGGTGAGCAGGAGTAAATACGAGCCGTTCGTCCCAATCCCCCCACCCCCCCTTCTCATTCTCTGATATGTAAATGTTTGCCAATAACAGTTTATTTTGGGTGTAGAGTCTCGTGAATTATAGATGACCATATGGGCTTGAATGGCTGACACTGCCTGCTGAAACACTGAAGGGATGAGCGAGACCGGACAGATGTCTCTAATTGAAACGGCTTTCCTCATCTCCCATAAATTGTCAAAGTTAATCAAGGAATGCACGGCCAATTTTGTTTTGTGGGTTAATTTTTTTCTTGGCTCAGTTTGTGAGACATAGCTCCAATTTGGGGTGGTTAAACATGCATTCACATAATGAAATGATTCACAAAACAACTTCCTCCTTTGGCTGGTTGACTTGAGACTTTTCAGTTACTTAAAAATCCATTATCCAAGTCCAAATGCAATGCAGTTTGATATTAAATGTATAGTCGCAAGTTATCGTACACAGTAGGATGGGAACTATCTGCATTATAATTACTATGATTTTCATATTTTTGACCATGTTTTCTGCTACTCTTCTAGTCAGTATAAGCTAATTATTTAACTATTAATGGACTGTTATGTTAAATGCAGTATATTATTACAGGCTAAAGTCACAGTTACAAGCAAGCCAACGCCCTAGGCGCCTGGTGTTAAATAAATCCCTCATCACCTTTTTTTCATCATTATTCCACAAAAATGATCCTTTGTACTGATGAACAGCCTGATGGACAGTTTTCATTAGCAACTTGTATAATTAAATGGGCTTAACTAAAACTAAAGCAAATTCACCATCATTCCCGCTGACCATCAGTGACTGACAGGTCATTTCATTTAGCCTACTGTTTCATCTCATTTTAAGAGCACTGTGGCAGTGACAAGTAAATGATGTAGAAGAAATATATGTCAACATCTAGATATTACTGAATGCTGCTACATCACAAAAGAATCACCAAAGTGTAACATGGCAATACAATGTTTTGACATTCGAAAGTAAGTACCTTGGGAACACCTTTTTGTTGGAAGTGGTACAATATTGTGCAATAATGTTGTTTTTGGACATGGTACTACCTTAAAGGGGTCCTTGTTTATGATTTCACTTTTTTAACTTTAGTTAGTGTGTAATGTTGCTCTTTGAGCATAAACAACATCTGCAAAGTTACAATGCTCAAAGTTCAATGCAAAGGGAGATATTTTCTTTTACAGAAATCGCTTTTTAAGGACAAGATTCTTCCAATGTAGGTGACATCACAAACCCCTATATATGTAGTAGAGTGTTGTAGTAGAGTGTTTTTGCAATGCCTTCATTTTACGCTGGACTGCTTCACAAACGAGGGTCAATTCAACGATGGATTTGCACAAAAGATTAACATGACGACACATGCTAGTGGATGAGTTGAATCAACTCCACAGCAACTACATAATTGTATCCACTAACCATTCAGAAATGTCCAGTTTCATTCTAAAAGTTGTAACTTCTTCCTGAGTCTCTCCATCAGTGTCGACTCCGGTTTGAACAATGTAAGGCTGAACACCGTTACTGACAATCCTCATTTTGGCTGCGTGAGATTCTCCAGCTTTGTTGTTGTTGAGCAACCGAAGTGCAAGCTGTTAAAGCTCCGCCCTCTTCTGGAAAGGGGGCCGGGAGCAGCAGCTCATTTGCATTTAAAGGGACACACACAAAAACGGTGTGTTTTTGCTCACACCCAAATAGGGGCAAATTTGACAATATAATAAATATAATAATTGGTATATAGTATAATAAATGATCTGTGGGGTATTTTGAGCTGAAACTTCACAGACACTTTCTGGGGACACCAGAGACTTACATTACATCTTGTAAAAGGGGCGTAATAGGCCAAAAGTACCATGATATTACTATCTGATATCCTCACAGTAGCAGTGTACTTTCATAGTGCTCTTATTGTAAATATGAAATATTAAAAACAGGGCTTCTCACAGAATATAGAAACACATAGTGTGGTTGAGGTGATGAGGTGCAGTTATCTAGGTAAAAGAACCCCAAAATTTTACATTTTAGAATTTTAGAACACTATTTAGAATCCTTGTTGTTTCAGTACTCACAAGCGATGATGTTGCCGTAGCGATTCTTGTTGCGGTTCTCATCTTTCTTGGCAGTTTCCCAAGGGGCCGTTTGTCCCTCAGCCAGACCCTGGAATCAAATCAAGAATATTTTCAAATCAAAATGTTCATCCATTATAGAGACTGTAGTGCATATGTATATACATATATAGCTAAAAGACATATTATAAGTAAAACTTTTCACACTTTGAGGTGCTTTTCTGAAATAACAGGTCAGGTTGCCTCTTTTTCTTTGATATCACTGAAAGACTCTTATGTGTAGAAGAGTCTGGTAATTGTAGAGCCATTCTTTAGCCTTGGGGCAAAGACAAGACTCTGAAATGTCAGACAAGAGTGCTGAATGGTGGCCACTTAAAACCGTAGTCCAATCTTCATCCTGTCCACCACACACACAAGACAAGCCATTTACTGTGACAGATCAAGAGAAACAACAGCGGTCTGCAAAGTGTCTGCATTAAAGAAAGTCTTCATGGACAAAGTGATTCAAAACAAGCACATTTTAAAGATGAACTGGAGGGTTGATGGCGCAGTTAACTGAGGGACTGTGAAATAACAGAAACAGTGAGTCAGAGCTCATGTCTGTTCTCTGCTTATGTTTTTTTTTCACATTTAATTCATGGTTAAAAAAAAAAAAAAAAAAAAAAAACCTGAAAATTGACCAGACGGTTTCCATAATTAATATTGTTATTGACATGAGCTCACACACTGTCAATCAAAGAACTCATTATAAATTCATTACCAGTTTGTATAATTAAGCGGGTTTAACTAATAGCAAATTCATCATAGTACTGCCGGCCATCAGCGACTGACAGGCTATTTCATTTGGCCCACTGTTTCATCTCATTTTAATACTGACAACTATATCTTTTAGGAAAATATAATGTCAATAACCAGATTTCACATAGTGAATGTGCTGCTGCATTAATAAAAAGTAATACTAATTAAGTACATAAGAATGGATGGATGGATAGATCCATTTTATAAATAAAATGTATTTCATTTTAATTTTTTTTTTTTTAATAAACAGCTATCACATAATGAATTGTGATGCTACATTAAGAAAAGTAGGTCAATACTAAAAAATACAAAAAGTAATATAAAATTAAAAAGTAAAATAAGTATTATTAAAAAAAAATGTTTATGTAATTATATATATATATATATATATATATATATATATATATATATATATATATATATATATATATATATATGTAGCTCAAAATTCATAGATCTTTACATAACAGCAGACTGTTTTGGTTGGGTGAATCGATCTGAATCAGATGGGGTCATGTATGTAGAAGCAACTTCTCTCTCCCAAGGCTGTATGATGCATCCCATCTGGAACTAGTGAAGCATAGAAGCCTGAACATACAGACCGTATCATCTCTGCTGTACTGTTCCTTCATGTGCATTTAAGATGATCTGGCACCTGTGAAAATCAAAACCTTACAAAGCCTCATTTTTTGTTGAACCTCTCTTTCATGTGTGAAATAAACATGAACTGGCAACCCTTCCAATAAATCAGTCACATTTCACTGCAGGGATACTGGGATCTGGCAACTCTGTCCATGGTCTCATTATAATCGCGGTACATTCAGGGTAACTGAGTCAGTTATAGCCAAACTCTCTGTCTGCCTGACAGAATGTGATGCTAAAACTGTTTGAGGGCTTCTTAATGATACATTTTGAGACATCCGGAGAGAATCGCTACACAAAAGGCCTTAAACTTCTGTCTTCTGGCAGTGAGCTAAACTTATTCTTCATTTGTTCTGTACCGGATTCCTCATCCACCCTCCAAAATTGTTCTCACTGGAGCCTCTCTCGTCTTGTGATCTTCTGTTTCTGATACTATTAATACTTCATAGAAGTGATGAGAAGACATTGAACAATAAAACGAACCTTCTTAGACAGCAGGCACACTGTCAGACCTCTTCCTATACGCCACATGATAACCATTATTTTCATCTCCAGTACCAAATATTTAATAATCCTCTTCATCCTCTTCACCATCTACACTTTCTACTGTTCATCACTTGTTATTTTGTTATCTAATGTAATGCCATTCTCACATTAAACGTGCCTTAAAGGGTTAGTTCACCCAAAAATGAAAATGATGTCATTAATGACTCACCCTCATGTCGTTCCACACCCGTAAGACCTCCGTTCATCTTGGGAACACAGTTTAAGATATTTTAGATTTAGTCCGAGAGCTTTCTGTCCCTCCATTGAAAATGTATGTACGGCATACTGTCCATGTCCAGAAAGGTAATAAAAACATCATCAGAGTAGTCCATGTGACATCAGTGGGTTAGTTAGAAGTTTTTGAAGCATCAAAAATACATTTTGGTCCAAAAATAACAAAAACTACGACTTTATTCAGCATTGTATTCTCCTCCGGAATCCTTTCCATTGAATTGATTCCATTGAATTGATTCCATTGAATCCTTTCATCTGTCGGCGTAGGTAATGCATTTTTACGTCGTTGTTTTTGGCGATTAGGACATCCGCGACATGCACACTTACGCACCATTTTAAACAATATAGCAATACCAAAATACAAACAATGTAGAATAGCTTGAATACAGATTGCGTCTCCCTCAGACTGTAAACGAAGCTCGGGCGCACCGGATAACACGTCAGCAGCGTCTTACGTCAGCAGAGGCACTGCGGAGTCGTGAACCCGGATTGACAACAGACCCGGAAGAGATAAAGTCGTAGTTTTTGTTATTTTTGGACCAAAATGTATTTTCGATGCTTCAACAAATTCTAACTAACCCACTGATGTTACATGGACTACTTTGATAATGTTTTTATTACCTTTCTGGACATAGACAGTATACCGTACAAACACTTTCAGTGGAGGAACAGAAAGCTCTCGGACTAAATCTAAAATATCTTAAACTGTGTTCCGAAGATGAACGTCATCAAGTCATTAATGACATAATTTTCATTTTTGGGTGAACTAACCCTTTAAGTGTTCAAATACTTTATAGGGCCACTGTAACCTTCTCCATACTTATACGTACCATTAACTCCTCACTTTTTCTTCTCTCTCTAACATGAGCACAGATGCAGGATCACACATCTGTCAGGCTGAGATTAATGATGTGATTGTGCTGACATACACACACAGGTGGCCATCATCAGCTTTTACCAACATGATCAGATCTGCATCATTCACTCCTTGTCCATCATATCTCATTCGTATCCTCTCCATCCCCTCTGTCTCAAATCTATTTGTTTGTCCCACTTTACATATCATGTGAAATTAGAAGGGAAAGATACTAATGCTCTCAAAAAAACAAAAAAACAAAAAACAAAACAAATCATAGCATAGGAAACCTTGTATCTCCAAAATAGCAGTAAAGCATAGCATCCAGTTTGTAGTATATTGTATATATATATACTACAACCACTAATTTTAAATGATAATATGTTAAATATAAAATATGAACTTAAACTAAATTAACTTAAAATATTAAATTAAATATGTCAACTTGTCTACTTATGAATTGTGAAGTCCAGATTCAAAGCATTTTATAACACCTATCTGTCATGTGAGTGGATTTTAATTCATTAGCTAATCAGCTCGTCACTCTATTTGAAAGTGTTGAAAGGCAAAGTTAAATTATTGAGTACCAGTAACATTAAAATCTCATTTGCAGTAAAAACCAGTTCTAAATTCACAGTAAAACATGCGTTATGGGAAACGCAGTATTTGCCGCTAATGCGCTCTCGCTCATAGCAGCCAGTCACAAGCCAGTAAGCAAACACTCCATTCAACTCAGTGTAAATGTATTGAGTTTCTCCTCCTTTCACTGCATATTAGGAAAAATGACTTATTTTCGGCGGCAAGGATAGAGATGGGCTGATGCAAAAAGCTGCCAACTTCATTTGCAGGAGGCTGAGAGGAACTTGTGAGGCAAATCAGGTTAGAAGAGAGAGGCGATAACAAAAAGGCGTTATAAAAACGTCTGCCTTGATGAATGACCCTTTAAACATGGAGGCACGAGCTCTGGTGCTATCAGACTGCCTATGACAGGCATGAGCTGCCAGCAATACATCTATCTCATGTTTACCTGTACACTTCAGATGGCCCAAAGCAGCCTATTTGGCTAACCTAATCCCATTCCAATTGTGAAATTAGGCTAGACATATCCTAACTCCTAATAATCAAGTGATCATGAGAAAAAGAAGAGGTTAGGGCTGACCTCTTTAAAGTCTAGAATAGATCTCCTTTAGGCACGGTGTGGAGCCGCATTATCCCGAAGGCTAGATTTCTGGCATTCGTACACTGTAAAAAATTACCGTGATTTTAACAGTAAAAGACTGTAAAAATGCTGCGGTGAAAAACTGTTAATTGGTTTACAGAAAGTTTCCATACTATATACGGTGAATAACTGTAATAGATCTAACGGTACATTTAATGTAATTTTACGGTAAAATACCGTTAAATTCACAGTTTTTGAAAGTGAAAAATAACAATTCATTGTAAAATTTACAGTGAAAAACCGTAAATTGACATTCCCACAATTCCCTGCGTGACACTTCACATTTTATATATTTTTGTTGAAATAACTGTTTCTTCTTAGTTTTTCTAATTTTTTTCTAATCAGTTATGTACATTAGGGTTTTATGTTACATCTAATGTTGTTAAATTAATGTTTATTGCATTTTTAAAATTTCATGCATGTTACCATGATGGTGTTTAGTGTGTGTGTGAATGACACTGTGTGCACCTTCTATATATTAGTATTGTCCTTCTCAGCTTGTGGAAAAGCTGCTTGTGATGAACTTTGATTCATCATGTGACTCTTATCACCACTGTGTTTGGTGACTGTCAGTGTATTATAAAGGTACAAAACAGATATTAGTACTTCATTAGGTTGGTAAATTAACATTATATCAGTTAATGAAATACGTTATTTTACCGTAAATTTTACTGGGATTTTTTTTACAGTGTACTGAAATCCAATGTTAAATATACATATTTAAAATGTAAAATTCACATGTAACTCCGTAAGTATGTTTACGGTTTGATGTCATTTTTACAGTATTATTCTGGTAACCACAGCTGCCGGTATTTTTCCGTAGAAACAACGGGATTTTTTTTACAGTGTAATGCTATTAGTGAATATGTAAAGTGGACAAAATTGATTCCACAAACAGTGTACTGCAATTTGTTATATGCATTCTGTTGTCTCTGAATAGTAAATCAGATGATGACAGACATAAATGTGAGTCATTCTTTATAAATGAAAGTTTCTTCTTTAAAAATGCAAGTCTTTGCCCTTTTAAAGATGCTCTTAATCCAGGTGATTGAAAATTTGGACGCAGAGAGCATCCGACCCTCTTTAATTCACTGATATCTCTCGTTGCTAGAGCTATTCATCAAGACTGGGTCTGAATACACAGTAATGAGCACAATATGATTTATACTCATACTTAAATAAAGTTCTCTGCTGAATCATGTTTATACACTCCTTTGATAGCCCACCTAAGACTATTCCTACATTGCTAAGCATGCTCCAAATAACTGATTCCAGACAAGAATCCATATTAGAATTATGAATAATCAGTTTGCAAGCAAAAATATTCCAAATATGCCAACAATGCTTGCCAAGCATCACTAATAATCTAATAAGTATGATCATACTACAGTAGTTACTACATGAAAACCATCACTCACATCTTGGGGGGCAAAAAAGATCAAGAGTATTTTATAGTTATTTTTCAAGAAACACATCTTACTCGAATTAAAAGGAACATATGGCACAAAAATGCAAAATTACATCATCTTTTACTCACCTTCACATCGTTTTGGTCTGCTGGTCACACAAAAACTACTTTATAGCCTCAGAAGACTTCTATATAGCTCAATATCCAATTTTAAGGTGCTTTTGATGCTTTAAAGCTTCACCCCCCATTCATTTTAATTGCAAGAACAAGAACGGCCAGATATCTCAAGCTTGTGTCTCACAGACGAAAGAAAGGGTTTGCAATGACACAAGGGTGAGTAAATGATGACAGAATTGTCATTTTTGGGGGGTGAATGATCCCTTTAATGAAAACAAATCACAAAGTAAAACTGGAACTTACACAAAGCAGCTACTTCAAAGCCACAATTGGTAGGAAATACTTTTAGAGGAAAAATAAATGACCTTATCAAAAGTCCATTTTGATAATCTCTCTGTTGTTAGCAGTATCTTTCCTCTTGCACAATTCAAGTTCTAAACAAACAGTGCCAATGCACGCTTTCCAATCGTAAAACAGTTTACCCAGTTACAACATCTGAATCTGAATAATGGAGAAAATCCACACATACACACACACACAAAAACCCCACATCTTTCCTTTCAAATGACAAGGAGACAATCTAACGGATGTAATTTCTACATTGGTGACCTTCGTGAATAAGCAAAGGAATTTTATTAAAGCGTGCAAATCATGTGTAGAGACTGCAGAGATAAGTTATCCTTCAAACTCGAGGTTAGCATGCTTTTTTAAAACTAGAGTACAACATGCTATTGACACAAAGGTCTGTGCATATTCCTACCCATAAAGGTTTAGACAGTGAAAAATAATTGGTTTTATTGTCACGGGGGTTGATGTTTTGTGAATCACTGTGTGTGCAGATTTTTCCAAGATGAGTTTTGTATCTCACGTGACCTTTTCTGAACAAAATGCCAGCATGTCATCGAGATCCACAGACCTGCTTCTTTTAATAAGCACAGAAGCGCTTCAATTAGTTATTCAAATGTTTAAGAAAAAAAAAAAACAACAATATGAAAAAAAACAAAAAAAAACACATTGAAAGCTAGCAAAAATTCATTATGGAATGATTTAAAAAAAAGATGTTTGACATTTTAATAACCCCCTCAATAAAACAGTTTTAAGATTCATTTCACATCAATATTTTTTAGGCTTACTGTGCACAGAGGCAAAAACAAATTTCATAGCTGCACGGCTGCTATAATTACCACAGAGAGGCTTGGTCTAACAAATTCAGTGTATTAAAAAGTAAGCAAATGATATTTGAGAGCTACAGCAGAGAAAGATTTTCAGTCTCAAATAAGTCTCAAAAAAAGATATTGTATGGCTTCATTCATGTATTATCGTAAGACTTAAATATTGCATGCAAATCATTTTCAATATTCTTTAATCTACTTTTGTGTTTAGGGGAGAAAGAAAGCCATTTCGTTCTTACCTCGTATTCCTCTTTAAACCCGTAACCCTGCCCACACTTCATCTGGGTGATGTGTTGGAGCAAGTCTGCCACTCTGATGGCCGGTTGGAACTGGCCGGCCTGGTAGGACATCTCCACCGACTCACAGCCTCCATATGGGTACGTCTGGATGGTCATCGAGGGCTGGGACATCTCACTGTGGCTGCCATCTGTGGAGGAACAATTCAAAATCCTTGAGTACCCATCACCAATGTCCAATTGCCAACTGGAACGTTGCAGGTTTGATCTCCGAGCCATGAGCAAGGCACCAATCCCTGCAACCTGATCTCATGAAGAAACACACCTGTGGGAACATTTTTGCAAAATGTGTACCAATACATACATATCACTGCAGTTTCCAACAGAAAAGAACACTAAAGGCAGTAAAACAGCAAGCACTTTTAATCATTTTCATACAGTTATGATTACAGTGTCAGATTATGGATTAATAAAGACTTGCTTTCACGTCGAGAGAGAAAGAGAGAGATCGATCACCTGAGCGAGCATTACTTGTGTCTGATATAGCCAGGTCGATGTCCATAATATTATATCCATTATAAAAATACATTTGAATGTCCGCTGAGGAAAGCGATCTTTGTATTGGTCCTTTTTACAGTTAAGGGAATTTTCCATAACAGTGCTAAAACAATGTCCTTCACAAAAGTCCCTTACAATTTAAAAGTCTCTTGCAACTGAATCATTCACTTGTAAAGTTTGCCGCCATCTAATGGCGTATTAATGTAACTTTCACTCAATCCATATTACACACTAATGGACCCTTTCTTAATACCAAATACAACATATTATTTAAATAAAATAATATTTATCGAACAACACTTTAAATTAACAACAATAGCCATTATAAAAGACAATAGGAAATAAACACAACTGTACAATTCGGTCAAAGGTACAAAAGCAGTGCTCTACAGGATGTACTGTAAGTTAAATATAGCCTTAATATTAAATTATTAAATTTAACATACCCCAATTTGATTTGCTCAGGAACAAGCAATAGATTACTAAGACCAAAGATTGCCCAGTTTATGTACCCAAA